>NC_085065.1:9815647-9966503 GCF_963662255.1 Cinclus cinclus | reverse complement strand
CTCTGAAACAAGCCTCTGATCTTGCCAACATCAAAAGCCTGGTTTGTAAGATAAGGTAATATTTGAAGTTTGCTCAGCAGCATTCCCCTGTGTCCAAAGTAAATCCATAAATAAGATATAAGCAAATAAAAAAAAAAAAATCCCCTTTCCTCCCCCCCACCCCCCCAATCAAGAAATGGAAATGGAAATTTGCATGATGCTTTGTGGCTATTACAAAATATATAGGGACAGACTGATCCCTGGCTTCTGGAATAAAATACAAAAGGCAGATTATGCATTATTTGGAGATTTCTCCTAATCCCAGTGCAGTTCAAACTTAGGTTTATTTTTAAAAAAAGCTCCAAACTCACTTCACTGCTATGTCTGACAGACTTCTCCAAAACAAGTTTTTCCTCTTCAGCTGATACCAGTAGGAGCCAAAATAACTAATTTGCATTCATGCTGCTGGAACAGAACAAGGTCCCTCATTCCAGGGGATAAAACCTGACAGGCTGAGCACCTGGGTGGGTTTGTGCCCCTGACACCTCTGGCTTCCAGCAGCGCCTGTGCCAGAAGCGAAGCCCAGCTGTTCTGCAGAGATGTACAGCAGCCCTCCTCCTCTGCAAAGGAAGTTTTTACATCAGCCTTAACTCTCACCCCCGCCTCCAGAACTGCCAGTTCACCTCTCCCACTCCAAGAGCGCCAAGGCCCAAGGCTGGAGCGCTTGGTGGCCCAAAAACAGCACCCGAAAAACCAGCGCGGGTGCCGAGCTGCAGGAAATCTCCTGTGCCACCCCCAGGCCTCCCCGCCGCCCCCCAGCCTGGAGCTGTGGGCAGTTTAATCAGCCAAGCTTCCCCAAACTCTCACAGCCTGCACAGCCCATTGTTACAGCAGGAAAAAACAGGCAGCTCCTTTCAGGAGCTGCTTTATGGGGAGCTCCTATTCACTTGTTCAAGCAAATTTCAAAGCGGGCTGCTGCCCTCTCATCCCCGCTAAGCTCCCCTGGACTAACAATGGGCTGAAAGCGATTCAGTTAAGCCTTTCATCCACCATGCACTTTATTTCTCACTCAGTGCTCTCATCTGTATAAGGCCTACAATTGGCATTGCTGTGAAGAGAGGGTATAATCCTAGCCCTGTGAATCCCAAGTGACCCTACACTGGTCCAGAAATGACTAACCCAATGAATGCTCTGTTGACACATGATCACATACAACCAGAGCCAGTAAGAAGAAATAAAGAAGTCACCCTATGATTCAGCTCTTTTATTTAATGCCAATATTGTTCAATAAGGGAATCTGCTGGGGACAACAAACTATTTTTTTTTCTGTAATATCAGTTCAAAACACACATTTGTGTTAAAAAATAAAAATAAAAAGGGCTTTTTGTTTATGCATCGAGGATTTTTGGTAAATCCCGTTTTCTGTTGTGCATCTTCATGCATGTTGATTTCAAAAACCCAGCACGAAAATCTCTCTGAGGAGCACACAGGGACCACTGGACATGTCTGACACAGACACAGGAGAAGTTTCACGATGCAAGACCAGCAGTGCAGCACTCTGCTTACAGGTGGGCTCTTCTAGAGCAATTAAGTGAAGCTCATGAAACACAAACAGCAACATCTGCCTTCTGCTCAACTGAAGAAAATGATCCTTAGGAGCACTAAGTGAGCCCCACTGTCCCCTCTAGAGAAACAAAAGAATCATTTCTGTCCTGCTGGGGCAAGCAAACTGACGGTCAAGCCTCACTCCCAACTGCACACTCCTCAGCAGCCAGGAGAAGACAGATTCTGCAATTCCTGGGCTCAGCCACAGCATCATGTCTCATGCCTGTATGCTCCTGAAACACCCACACCTGATCCATGCAGCTCCATCCACATGGCTCTTTGAAGACTGCCCCAGCCACACTAGATGAGCAGCTATTTGCCCCTTCAGGTCACTGGCCCTATTAATGTACTTTCTGACATTAATGACGAATGTTAATTACAGAAAGTACTTCCTACAGGAAGTAATCTCCTCTTTGATGACTGATAACTAGTTAAGGAAGCCTGGCCTTAAGACAAAGGCTCAGGGAGATTCATTCACTCCCTGGGTTAGTCAGGCAGCACCATGAGCCAGAGCAGAACATGTTTGCTCAGCTGCAGTTGCAAAATGGCAAGAGAGGGATCCATTATTCCCCTGCACCCGATACCTGCAGCGAAGGTGCGAGAGAGAGGGAGAGGCTGCCATGCCCTGCTTGGGGCACATCACCCCCTTTTGGTTCAAGCAGGGCGATGCCCACCCCTCCCCTAAGCCCCACGGAACATCAGCTCAGCTGATTTACAGGTGTCCCACCCCAAAACGTGGCCATCAGCAGGTACTCACACGCTGCTGTCCGTCATCGACATGGAGTCGTCCGTCAGGGCATCGCTGGAGATCTCGCTGTCGTTGGCGCTGGTGGCCGGCGCGAAGACATAGCCCGAGTTCACGTGGTAAGGGTTAACGGGGTCGTTCCTCTTGAAGGACCTGGCACAGGCAGAACAGGAACCCAGTTACCACAGTCTTGGGCTTCGTGGCAGCATCACCCTTACGGGAACCACACGCGCCACCCGCTCAGCCTCTTCAGAACCAAGCGACCACCCGCTGCTCAGACCTCAGCCAGCACACTGCCTAAACCAGGACACTGTCTAAACACACCCACAGCACAACTTTAAAGACTTCTAGCATCTTCCAGAGTGCTCTAGAAAATCCCAGGAATCCCTTTGATACCCTGAAAAGCTCAGTCCTTAAGGCTTGATACTGCACTGCTGAGGTCAGCAGGAGTTTTGCTGTTGGCACCAGTAGGGAAAAGTCCAAGAAGTTCACAGCTCAAGTCCCACTGAAAGTCACAAGGAACCAGCCAACAGTGCTTAGCTCTATTCTGAAGACAAGGGTTAGGATCCCTTTGGAAACACAAGTTACTGGTATCTCTGTTGCCTGAACCAGGAGAACTGCCTGGAACAACAGGAGCAGGACCCCCAGGTGTCACAGGCACAGGGCAGGGCTGAGATTTGCTATTCCAGGCTCGGCCTCCCAAAGATGGATGTCACCTTCCTGGCACTATAAAAACACACAACAAAAGGCCCAGCTTTTAGGAGAACCTCATGCTCATGTTTTTTTTGCTTAGTGGAGGGGGAAGAGGAAGATGGATGAGGGATGTGAGGAGGGGCCAGCACGTCGTGTTAATGGGCACACAAGTTACTGACCCCAACACTTCTGGCTTCACCCAGAAAAGCAAACCTAAAGCCCAGCCTTGGATATTTGAGCTGAGCACCCAGGAGCAGTTCTGTGAAGAACTCATGGGCAGTGACACGGGCTGTGATGGAGCAGGGCCAGGTCACCGTGGCAGGGTCACTGCATGGGGGGCACCCCAGGGCATCCCCCTGCCTGCTGCCTCCACCACTCCAACTTCCCAGCCAGGATCAATATACATATCCTGGCAGGTGATAAGGGGATTATGCAGGAAGGTTTGGAAGCTGCATGTTAAGGTGCACATTTTGTTCCTCTTCCAGGGCAAGATGGGGTTGTTAAGCTTCTGCCTTTGTATATCAAAGCAGAAAGCCTTGTCATCTGATAAGGACTGCTGATTTTAATAATTAGGGCCACTTACCCAGGACTTGGGGGCCTAAGGAATGTGCCAGCAGGCTAGGCAGGTTTTTTTAAATGGGCTTTCCATCTCCCTGCCCCCCCGGGGCTGGAAGGACCAACTGGGTTTAAGTGACAGCAACATCCTCCCACTGACCCGCTCTCAATCTCCATCCTCATCCCTGTGCCCCATCACCCCATCCCTCCTCCCCCAGCACCAAGAGCAGGAGCAAGGCTTAAGTTTTAAAAAAAATAAGGGGAAAGGAAAAAAAAATTTTAAAAAGTGAAAAAAGTGAAAAGAGGAGGGGGAAGGCTTGTGGGGAAGATGGGCCTCTCTGGTATGAGCAGCGTGGGGCTGGCTGCAGGCAGGTATTCAGCCCAGCCGGGGCTGCATTCCTTTCCAAGGAGGCCAAGGCATTTCTGATGGGGAGATCAAGATGTTAAAAAATATATATCTGGGAAGAAGAAGAAGCAGGGGAAAAAAAAATGAGATAGTAAGGAATGCCACAGGAAAGAAGTTAAATCTTCAAAGACAAATTAATTCCACATGTGGGTGAAAGCAAAGTTATTCTGCTGCTACTACAAGAAAGTCCCTCTAAGAAACATGGAGTCTTTTGCTCTGGATCAGGGGGATGTGCAGTCCTAGAGACCCTTCCCAGGGCCCTGCTGGGCTTTTGGGTCAATGTTTAAGGGATGCAGCTCTTCCCATTACTTGATTTGAAACCACCTCCCCTCCTGAGAGTGCACCTAAGGACCACAAGGCTCAGGATGCTCTGTGAGGCTCAGGGGTAGCAGCACAGGACCAGCACCTTGCTGGGAGGTGTCTGTCACCCCTGTCACACCCAGGGGTGGATTTGCCATGCTGTTCTCACAGGAGGATTCCTGCAGAGGCTGAGCTGGGGGCGGAGGCAGCAGGTCCCTGTGGGTATGGCACAGGGAGAGGGAGGTGTGTCCAAACATATAATTAGAGAAAGTGGCCGGAACTAACTCATCTTCCCAGCAGCACCGCAGCATCATTCACCTACCAACACCTCGTGGACAAAAAAAAAAAAATAAAAATAATAAACCCTAAAGCTGACCTATTTTTAATTTGCTCATCCCTGCTCCACATCTAACACCGCCTCACAGAAATCTCCCCCATCCTTTCAGAAAATCAGTGGGAGCTGTTTTGCTGCATTTAATGTTTTCGGATTCCCCCCCCCCTTTTTAATTTGACCACCTTACTCCAGTAATTACACCCAGATGCATCAAGTTGCCTGCGAGGGTTTTAAATTCCAGGGAAAGCGGTGGTCTCCTGCCACAGATGCTGCACACACAAACACAGCCCAGCTCCAAACTCAACATGCAAAGTGTTTTCAGCTGTCAGGTAGCAGTTGCTCTGGAGCTTCAAGGAGAATGTCTGATCTTTCTCAGCCTATTCTTATCTTGATGCGATGACACACAGCATGTAACTCTCTCTCTCTGCTATGTTAGGCAATGGTCGTATCAGAGGTATTATAATGCCATGAAAATTTCAGGGGGGCTCCTGGTTATATCCCCTCATATGAGGGTGCAGTTTCAGAGTGTGGGGGTGGTTTTTTTATTGTCAGATTGCTTTTAGAAATAAAAGCACTTGGGCAGGTCAAACCACAGACTTACACAGAGAGAGAAAAACTGTAGAAGGAACCGTTGGAGGCAGCACTGAATCTCATTAATTATTTTCTTGGGACAAACGTCACTGGGCAACCATGGGTTTAAAACCATTTTTAAAACAAGACAAAAAAAAAAACACATATGCACAAACCTGAAAAAAAAGTATATTTTAACACAACTATGTTAATCACAGCTTCCATGCTCTAATTGTAGAACACTGCTTGGAGCATAGCTTTACAATGGCATCATTTACTTTGATAATTGAAGCCAAACTTGGTTCCAATAACTTCACACACAAGGAGCTGCACCAGCGGGTCCTTTCAAAGGCCAGGAAGCACTGGGAGCTGGCAAAGGCCATCTGCAAGCCCCAGCCTTCCCCCAGCAAGGCCAGTCCCACTGATGTTCGAGCCTAATGGGAGGCAGATGAGTCCACCTTGGGCTGAACAAACCCACACTACCCTGGCGGCACAGCAAAGGAAGAGGCGCTCTCTGTGTACACAAAGTCGTGCGTGATAAATTTAGAAGTGTGTATAAATAATAGCTGGAATTCCTGGAGCATGGGACCAGGTCCAGCACAGCAGCATGGGGAGGCCAGTTTTAACCACACCACAGCCCAGAGGGGAGGGGAGTCGCCTGGGAGGACAAGAGGGAGGTCCTGCTTTTAAAGTATTCCCTGTATTAGGGCTCCAAACACACAGCCAGCAGTTTGCAAGCGCCTGCTCCCCAGCCAGGTGCAAACTCTGTGTTTTCACTGGACTTCTCCTGTTCCCGTCCATCACCAGCACTGGGGCCAAAGTCTTTCCACTTGTGTTCCGGCAGTCTCCCGTTTGCCGTGGGCTTGGCTGTGACTCCGCGCCCTGACATTCCCAGGTGGTCTCCCCAGCAAACACCAGGCTGGCCTGTGATCACTGCGCTCCCACCATCAGGTGGGCTCAGCCCAGGGCTCACGGCTTTGGCTGGGATAATCACATTGAAACCCACCGAAGCGAATGGCCAGAGCCTGCACAGCCCTTCCAAACCAGAGCACACTGAGAAGAAACTCCTTAATTCCAACACACACATGAGGGAGGTGTGGTTTGGCCACTCACCAGGAAAGACTTTGTGCAAGCTTCAGCTCCAATCCTAGCCGCGATCCTAAATGCTGAGTGATGAGAGATAACCCATCCATATGCTCATCAGCTCCGAGCACATGCACGCACAAGTGGCTTCACAAACGGGAGGAACTGAGCAGCATCTCAGCTTGACCTCCCCTCTCTCTGCATTGAGAGCCCTTGGCCCCATGGAGAGCAAAAGCTCCTGGAAATTCAACAGAAGGTGATCAAAGCAAAACGCACTACCTAATGTCCTAGGAGGGCAGATCTGACATGCGAGGAGCAAGCTGCATTAATCCCTGGACAAAAAAAAAAAAAAAAAAAAAAAAAAAAAAAGGAGGGGAGGGAAAAAAAAGTAAAGGGAAAAAAAGCCCAGCACTAATCAGGCAAGCAGCTACGGCGCTGCAAGAGCTCTCCTGGACAAGGCACGTGTGGGTTTAGCAGGGCCTGCAGCTCTGGTAGAACATACAGCCAAGCCCTTCCAGCCCTGAATCCCAACAAAGGCTCAGAGATAAAAGCATCAAACATCCCCCTCCTGGAAAGCCAGCGAAGGGCAGCAGTTCAAACCAAGTTCTGGAGAACAGCAGATGCTCAGGCAGAAAGGCTCAGGCACGAGATGAGGATCCCAAAGCCCGAGCCCTGCACAGAGCAGCTGCCAGCGCTGCCCCCCGGCAGGAGGGGTCCGGAGGCCACGCCGGGATGGAGAGCATCCCTTCTGTCCCCATGCCCAGCACCTCCATCCCACCCCGCTGGCAGGACAGCCCCCGGCACAGGGACAGCACCAGAGTCCCTGGAGCACCCCCAGGGCAGGGGGGACCCTTCCAGCACCCCACGGCACCAGCCAGCCCAGCACAGCTGGAAGCTCTCCGGGGGCAGGAGAGGAGCGCTCCAGCAAAGCCTCCCCGGGAGAAGCCTGGTGCCCTTTGATGTCCATGAATCACAGAGACACTCTCAAAATTCCTGTAAACGAGATGTCAAACACTCACCATACCAACCCCCAGGCTGCCGGGCCGGTGGAGGAGAGCGCACATCTGCAGCAGAGCCCTCTCCTCTCAGCCCTGATTCAACAATCCACATTTATGGCAAGGGTGGGGAGAGGAAAGAATACATTTTCAGAGGATTATACAACTCATCATTTGCTCATCAGAGTCTCTCCTTCCCATCCCCCCCCTGCACTTGGAGATGGCTCTTACTTTCCTCACCCTCACACGGCCGTGTCACCAACATTTCCAACAAAAGAGAAAGGTCTGGCAATGCAGATGCACCCCAGGACCAGGGCACAAGGACACCCTGTCACCACACGACGTCCCCACATCGCTGTGGAGACAACCACCTCTTAATGGGTTGAACTCTCAGCTCACGGCCAACATGAGAGCACCAAAGACCTTCCAAAGATCTACTACTCCACACCTGGAACGCCTCTACCACCTTAAACACGCAAGTTTCAGGAATCCTCCCGTATGCACTGGCTCGAAGCCACCCTAGATGGCTCTGACATGACACCAACACCCCACGCGATGGAGAAGCCGCACATCACACACACACACAGAGTCAAAATAAAAGCAGATTCTGCCCAAGTTGCAGAGTTTGATGCAGTCAGTGCACACATTTCCTCTTCCACGACCGCACAATTGCTTCCCACATAACCAACATCGTTAAACACCGGTTGATGGTGGAGTTGGGGAACTGGTAGGTTACATTATTCATGTGTCTCTATGATCCACTCCACTACTGCTCTTAATAGGTTTGAAAGTTGAACCAATAATTAACGTATGTCCGGAGGACATAGTTGCTATGAAGTTTTTGATCTATAAAAGAACTGAAAGAGCCAATAGGGCTTCAGAGCACAGGATCTCGTTTTCCTCTGCAGAGGGGGGGGAAAGCCCCACACTCAGACAACACCCCACAAATTCCAGCATTTGGAGGTGTGGGGAAGCAGCTGTGCTCCCAGCCCTTCAGGAAGCCCTGCCTCCCCTCGATTCCCACCCAACAACCTTCTGAAAAAACACTCTCAAAGTTCTTAAAGTTAAAACAAATCACAATTTCCAGGGGTTCCCTTACCTGTATCCGTTCTCGATCGTTTCCGTGGCTCTGACATTCGCTGTAACCCTCAACGTCTTGCTGGATAGTCCCACTACCGAAGGCAAGATTTTATTTTTAAAGTCTGCACAGCTCCATTCTTCTTCTTCATTCAAGGTCGGGAGATAGCCACAGACAACTTTTAAGCTCCCCAGTCCATTGCTGTTCATGTAAGCGGGATTCTCTCCTCCACTCCGTACATATTCGAGGTATATATCAGAAGTTAAAAACATCTGGTAAGCATTTTCCTCCATCACAGTCTGAATCTCAGTCTGTGCCTGATCAAACATGATGGAATCTATCTGCTGCTTCTTGATGCTGTCCCTTATGTAGGTCTTGGTAGCAGGTTTGAGCTGCTTGGAGACGATGCTGTTGTTCTCGATGTACCTTTTGTAAATAGCTTTGGCTACTCGTAAAGTTTTGGTATCCTTAAGGTCCATCTGCCTGAAGCCATTGCAGGCAAACCAGAAATCTAAGGTATCCACACATTTTTCCCTTTCCAGGAAGGTCCGAAAAAGATAGGCACCATCTTGATCTCCCAACAGGGAATGCAAGGATTTGGTCCATCTGGCCAGAGGGGAGTCTGGGGACGCGCTGCCCTCCGGCTCCCCGAGTCCGTTCTCATTCCTCCGCGGGGCAGGAGGCACCGGCATGGCCTTGAAGCTTTGGCTTTTGGGGACAAACGAGCTGGCGAGTTGTAGGCATGGTGCTTCTCCTTCCTCCCCCGGGACAGGGGGTCGAGGGGCGTCTTCCCTGAAGCTGCTGCTGGGGTCTGGGAGGTGGGCGAGGACCACGGCGCTGCTCATGGCTCCGGAGCTCGCTGGGGAGAGGGGCTCCCAGTTGCTTCAGGAGCTGCCTTGTGCCTCTGCCTGCCTCTGCCTGGAGTCAGCAGGGGATCCTCGGAGCCTCCTCTCTGCAAAGGGGAAAAAAAAAAAAAAAAAAAAAGAAAACGGGGGGGGGGGGGGGGGGGGGAGAAAAAAGGAGTATTGATCTAATCAAAACCAGATCCTCCCAACATCAAAGGCAAAAAGTAAACAGGCTTTTCAACTCCTCACAGTCAAAAAAAAAAAAAAAAAAAAAAAAGGAAGAAAGAAAAGGAGAGAGAGAGGGAGGCAGGGCAGAGGGAGCGCGGCTCTATCGCCAGCCCGATCGCGACTATCAGATCCGCTCCGCTGAACTCCCGGCGCACTTTTAGCGGGGCCGGCGCGGGGGTGTCAGCGCGGCCCCCCCGCAGCCCTTGGCAGCCCGGGGCGTCCCTGCCCCGGCATCTGGTTTCCATTTGCCCCTCACCCCAGCCCCGCTCTGCCCGACCCGCGTGTGTCCCGTGTGTCCCCCCCCTCCGACAGCAGCGATTGCGGGGCGCTTCTCTGCGAGAATCCCCGGAGCAGGGACACCCCCTCTTCCCAAAAAAAAACCACCCCCGGGGGTGGGTTAAAGCGAGGCGGCCGTACCTGGGCGCTGCGGGGCATCCCGGGGCCCCCGCATCCCCCCTGGAGCCGAGGACAGCAACCCCGGCTCAGGAAAAGGGACAATAAAATGGGAAAGGGGGGTCCGAGGGGGGCAGCCCCCAGCCCCGCGCTTCCCGGCGTACAAAATAATAATAATAATAAAAACCTGCTCCAGAAATGGCGACGAGCTGGGAGGAGGGAGGTCGGAGGGGGAGGAAAAGAGGGAAAAAAAAAAAAGTCCGGAGCGACTTGGAGCCTCCGAACCGCGAGCGGGGGCAACAGCCGAGCCCCGGCGGGCACGGGCACCACGGAGGCTCCGCGCCCGCGGAGGGCGGCAGCGCGGGCACCGCACCAGAAATATATCAAAAAAAAAATATATATATATAAATATTTAAGGAAATAACTGAAATTAAGAGGAATACCCCGTATCTCAAGCAGAAGAAGCGGCGGCCGCCGCCCCCGAAGTTGCCACTCACCGCCGAGCCGGAGCTCGCTGCGCGCCCGCGGCCCCGCCGCTCCCCGCCGCCGGCAGCGCGCAGGCTGCACCCGCTCCCCCCGCCGGCCTTCCTCCTCCTCCTCCTCCTCCTCCTCCTCCTCCTCCTCTCCTCCCCGGCGGTGCAACCGCATCGGAGAGCATCGGGGAAAGAGGGGGGTAAAGGGAGAGGGGGGGCTGCTAGGGAAGGAGCCCACTGCGATCCGCGCCTCCCTCCCCTGGTTATTTATTTTATTTATTTTAAATACAAAAGCGCAGGTCCCGCCCCCCCCTTCCCTCCGCCCCCCGCCCCGGGCTCCCCCCGCAGCATCAAAGCGCAGCCCGGCGGATCGGTCCTGAAAGGGCGATAGCGCACTTTTACAAAAAAAAAAAAAAAAAAAAAGAAAAAAATTTAAAAAAAGAGACAAAAACAAGCCACAAAGAAATTTTAAAAATTAAAAAGAGAAAGAGGGAGAAGCCGGGGGAGGACCCCCTGCCCATCCCCGGTGCGAGGAGTGCGCGGAGGCGCCTTCAGCGCGGGCGGGTGCGGGAGAAGGGGTGCGTAGATGAGCGCTGGTGACGAAAATCAAATTATTATATATTTTTTTTTTTGGGGGGGGGGGGGGGTCAGGATTTTTTTTTTTTTTTTTTTTGCGCCCTTCTGGCGGCATCCCGCGGCGGATACAGAGTTGCCAGGACCTTATCAAAGGGAAGCGATCGCAGCCGCCGCTCCGCCGCCTTAAAGGCGCGGCCGCCCCTTTTCCTGCGCCGCCCCGCGCATCCCCCGCGCATCCCCCCCGGCCCCTTCCCCACCCCAGCGCTGCAGGGCCGGAGCTGCTCCCCGACATTAAAAACTTTGCTAAAAGTTTTCATGTCGGGGAGAAAAAGGGGGGGGTTCCCATATTCCATACTATATGTGTATATATATATATATATATATATGTGTGTGTGTGTGTAATTTTCGGGCCTGTTTTCGCTCTGCAGGCTAATTAAACAATTGCAATAGGACTGGCACAGCAGCCAAAGCCTGGCCGCAGTTGTGTTCCCATCTCCGGCCCCAGCTGTTAAATATTAACCAGGCACGGAATGGAGGGTTTGGAACTTCATACAAAAGGTTTTAATTAGGGGTTGGCCCCCAAACCTGCCCTCCAGATCCAAGGAGCCTCCTGCCCTCCTCCTCCTCAGCCTGCTCCGAGGCTGGACCTGGGGGCTCCACAGTTCCCCCACCAGGAGCTGTCCCTCTGTCCAGAGCCCACCTTGGTCTGGCTGGCAGAGCTGATAGGGTCCAGCTTGGCTTGATTTTTCATGGTTATTATATAATCACAGACTGGTTTGGGTTGGAGGGGACCTTAAAACTCATCCCATTCTCCCCCCTGCCCACTGTCCCAGGTTGCTGCAATCCCTGTCCAACCTGGCCAGGGATGAAGGGGCAGCCACAGCTGCCCTGGGCACCCTGTGCCAGGGCCCCCCTACCCTCACAAGAAAGGATTTCTTCCTAATAATCAACCTAACTCTGCCCTTTGTCAGTGTGCAGCCACTGCCCCTTGTCCTGTCCCTCCAGGCAGGGCAGGTGGCAAAGCCTTTGGCTAAACAAACATCATTTTCCACGTTTGCTGTGCCTGAACATCATCACAGCACCTCCTGGGAAATGCAAACACACACACTGAAGCCCCTCACTGGCCCAGCCCTTGTCCCCAGGCCATGGGGTCACACACTGCCCTGTCCCCATATCTGGGGCACACTCCAGAGCTGCCCATCCCAGCCAGCAAAGACACCCAGAGCCCCAGGAACTGCAGTCCAGATGGACCCTGCTCCCAGCACCTCACCCTTCTCCTCTCCCTCCTGCCCTGCAGAAGGAAATCCCAAGGGAATGATGGGGAACATGGGACAACAGCAGTGGGTACCCCAGGGATGCTCCAGTGCTGGTGCCAGGAACCAATCCTAAATGTGAGTTCAGAAACCAGGGTCATAACCACAGCCCTGCCCCTCTCCCTTCCCACCCTTCTCTGTGTGGAAGAGCTGCTGCTTTGCACCATCCCTAAACCCAGAGCTTGGATTCACCCCACAGCACGGAGCTCTCATTCCTCCTGCTACACCTGGCCCTGCTCAACCCCCTCTGCACCAGAACAAAAAGCAAACACCACAAAAGGTTGAGTGTCGTGGTGGCCTGGACGTGATGTTCTTTGAAGCCACAATTTTGTCACCCATCCAATGGCTGAATCCATCTGGGAGCCTCACACAGCACCACGGAACTGACCGTGCCCAGACTGGGCAACCTGGGCTAATAATGAAATAACATGTGGGTGAATTTGTTATTGCTGCCCAATTACACATTTTCCAGGCCTGGGAATGGCCACCACTGGACATGGAAAGCAAATGAACCTGTCAAGCCCACGAGCTGAACAGTAAAAGTCCTTTCGAGGCACAACAAGCAGTTATGAATTATTAGGATTATTAACACTTTTACTGCTCATAATGCCAAATATTGGCATGCTGCAATGCCAGATGCTACTGAGACATAGAATATGGTCCTTTCCTGGGAGAATCAACAGCCTGTGTCCCTCTGGCTCCTTGGGATGGAGACAATGGTGTCACCTCCAGCCCAGGACCTCCAGCCATCAGAAGGTGATTTGACCACCTCTTTCTCCTTACAGCTTTCTTTGAAACAATGTTGGATAAAAACCTCTCCTAGTCCCACTTACTGCTACAGCACAGAAAATTAAGCCATTATAATGGAGGCTGAAAACCTCGGACTCATTCCCTTTGGAAGAAAATCTCATTAAGTCTCATTCATCCTATTTCATAAAAATGTCATTTAACCGACTGGTTCTCTCCAAATCCCGTTGTGCAATAACACTGCCCTGCTCTGCTGCCCTGGGAGAGCAACCCAGAATCTCAGTCAGGGACTTCATTTCCCAAGTTACTGGGGATTGCACGTGCAGAGGTGCAGCCCACCCAAACACCTGCCTAACTCACCAGCCTCTTTACACCAGAAAGGGACACTTAGGGAACAAAACGAGGGGAGGGCGAGCCCCTGGAGCTGTGGCTTTGTGTGGAGGTGCCCAGGCAGCAGCTTGTCCTGCCCAGAGCAGTGGTGGCCCCGTTCATGTTCTGCATGTCCACTCAGGGAGTCTATTTTCTCCTCCTGCCAACAGGGAAGAGTCACGTAGTGCCTGGGATTTGAAAGCAATCTGATGAACTAGGCAGGCGGTGGCAGGTACAGGAAGGTCTTCCAGAGTTTTCTTCATCTTTATCAGCTTCTGGAAGTCCTTGTTCGCAGATCTACAGGGAATCTCTGTGTTCAGGTAGCAGCTGCAGTCATCAAGAAAGCAGAGGATCTTTGAATTTCCTTCTGATTTTCCTGTCTAAACTTGAATCTGAATTCCCAGGTTGAACAGAGGGAAAATTAACTATTTATATTTTATTTGTTAGCCCTTCTGCATCTGAGATGAAAACTCAGTTAAATGAGGGAGAAAAGGACTGCAAAAAGCTGTTTAAAGCAGTGTCCTCCAGCCGTGCTCAGCCCTCCTGGTGCCCAGCAAAGGCCAGACACAGCCTATCCCCTCCTCTCTGGCTGCTGCTGTGTGTCATGTTCACAGGCAGCAAAGAAGCTTGAAGTCAGATTGTGGCACCAAAAAGGAATAATTTTAGATTAAAAGAATCACTTCACAGTGAAGCTACACAATAAAGAGAAATTAAATTTCTTTTTTTTTTCTTTGAGCTTTTTTTACAGCAGGTAGTAATTTTTTTTTTTTTTTAAGAGGGAAAGAAAAAGGCAGAAGGGTCTTTAAGGCCTGCAGTATTCTGGGAGCATTGCAGATGTGCCAGTCCACACTCCCTGGGCTCCTCCTGACTGCACCCAGCTACCCTGGCTCCTGTCTGCCCACAGGGCAGGTGCTTTGCTCCAAAAGAGACAGCTCTGGCTTGTTGTCTTCCCACAGAACATCAGCTCAGACAGCAGCAGTGTGCAGGCTCTGAGGGCTGCACCAGGGCTCTTCTGTTGGTCCTTGTAAGGGGCTTTGTGGAAGTGACAGGTGACCAGGAGCTCAATCAAATCAAATCAAATCAAATCAAATCAAATCAAATCAAATCAAATCAAATCAAATCAAATCCAGCAGCCCAGCACACCAAAGAAATGCCCACTGTGCTTGTCAGGAGCCACAAATCCTAAACCAGGGGACAGAGTCAGAGTCCTTCCCTGTGCACAGGGACACACCATGGGCCAGGGAACTGCCTTCCTCATGGAGAACCCCCCAAAAAACCTCAGAGATGCCACCACAGCCTTCCAGCCCCCACCTGGAGATGCCAGCACAGCCTGCCCAGTTCCCACCCTCACGGTGCTGCTGCTGACACCGACTCTGCTGATGCACCTCTGCTAAATCCACAGTAGGATCATTGAATCATAGAATCCCAGACTGGTTTGGGGTGGAAGGGACCTTAAAACTCATCCTGTTCCATGCTCCTGCCATGGGCAGGGACACCTTCCACTGGACCAGGTTGCTCCAAGCCCTGTCCAGCCTGGCCTTGGACACTTCCAGGGGGTCACAAGGACGTTGATGGAAAACAAGGAGGAAACATGAAACAAGCATGCTGAGCTCCCTCCTCTCCATGCACAGCCCCCACTGGGGGTCAAATCTCCTCCAAGACCCCTCCAACCCCTCCCCTCCATCCCTGTGCTCCCCACTCCATCCCTGTGCCTGCCCTTCCCTTGCCAAGCAGGAGGGGGGCAAAGCCCTATTTACCTTTCCCACCTTGGTGATTTAGACCCTGAGCCAGAGCAGGCCAGGGGCTCAGGGTTTAAAAATCACTTTCCCAGCAGGAAAACTCCCCAGTGACAGGCAGAGCCCAGGGAGGACCCACAGAGGGTAGGATCCAGCCCCACGAGTGTGGCTGATGTCACCCTGTGTCACTGCGCTCGCACTGGTGGTCACGTTGATAACGACATCAAAGACTTGAGACTATTTCAACAGAAGTGCTGGGAACAGTCTTGATCAAAATAAGAGGAAGGCCCTGTATACAGAAGACATGAGAGGTTTGCAACCCACATGTGAACCTTTGAAGTTATTCTCTCTCTCTCTTTTTTTTAAATAAACTAGTTTAACATCATTAGTTTAAGAGGTATGAACCCAATGGGCTGTGTAATCTCCTGATATACTGCAGGCACAGGGTATTATCCACACAAAGACATGCTTTTCCAGTGGGGGGGAAAAGCACTGCCAGAGATACTCACAAATAAGACAAGAAAACACACAATTAGTTTTATGGGATTTGAAGTTCATTTCATAAACTGACACACTTTTGTTACCGAGTATCGCCAGATAAGTCCGATACATTTTCTCTCCTATAATCCTTTTACCATTTCCATTCCCCCCTACAGACTCTTTTCCTTGATGTTTTGTTCAGTGCACTCCCTGCTATCTGCACACGCTTGCCCAGATTTTTTAGACTTGAAAGGGGCACCGTATCAGCATTAACCGTTCCAGGAGAGCTGATAAAACACACATGAGCACTTTGCTATCTATTAACATTTCTGAACTCCTTCCATCACCTGCACAGAATAGTGATTGAAGAGAGGGTGGTGGCAAAAGAGGTAAATGAGGATATTTATGACCAGCTTCCCATGACTTATTTTTTCCATAACCCCTTCCTCACTGTGCACAAATGAGGTGCTGCTTTCTCTGCCTCCCTGTTACTCCCTGTTGGAGTAACAAGGACAGCAGGGCTGCAAGATTCCCCATCCCTGCAAATGTGCAGGGCCAGGTTGAACGGGGCTGGGAGCAACCTGCTTTAATGGAAGGTGTCCCTGCACATGGCCCTTCAATGTAACATTTAAATCCTCCCGACTTTTTTAGTCAAATACGGATTTTTTGCACTGTTGTGGCTCCCAGGGATGTACCTGTGATGCCATGGCAGAACAATGAGTGTGGTTCTCTTGTCATGTCAGTGATGACTCCTCACAGTCCTGCTCAGGGCCACATTCCTCTTTTTTCTACCTCTACTCACTGCTTCTGCTAAACAATGGTAATTCTGGGCTTCACTAGTGCATGGTGCCAAAGAGAAGCTGGATCTGAAGTGGTTCCAAGCCCAGTTTCTCCATGCTCTAATCCTGCGAGTGCTTATGAAGGGACTTGTAGACGCTCTACCAAACAAGCAGTCAGCTCTACACAACAAGGGTGTCCATCACCCTGAAGGCACAAACCAGACAGTGGGACAAACCCCTCCCAGAGGTTTTGCTAAAAGCATCACCAGACACCCTGTTTCTGGCAGCCTGGAGCTTTATCTGCCAAACAGGCTCAGATTTAAGGAATTCCCTTCCAACCTGAGGTGGCTCAGATCCACCCACGTGTGCCCTCCTCCTTCCCACCCCGTGCTCCCACATCGCCCTTCTCAGGCACGTGAGGTGCAGCAGGAGGAACTGGGGAGGGGACAGGAACATCACTGCCAGCAGGGCCTGAAGGAGATTCCATTCCATTTTTTCATGGAAACAGGAACATTTTTTCCAGGCATGCTCAGGGAAGCCCTTCTCCTGCGTGCACAGAGGGGTGTCCTGGCTCTGGATGCTCCAGGAGAACACGACTTGGGGCTGATGGTATCTTGGCCTCACTGCAGAGGAAGGGAAATATATGATGTGTTACCAGCCTGAAGTGATGTGATTTGATTCTGCAATTTAATCTGGTTTGTTTTCTGGCTGGCTCCTATGGCTTTGTAAAAATGGCTCCTTGCAAACCCAACTAAGGATGAAGTGCACTCCCTGCAAATCTCAGCGAGGGAAGGAAATCCAAATGTTTTGAGTTTAACTATTAAACATAGTTTCCAGCTAGTGTGCTCAGAATTTGAAATTAAACAAATGAAAGAAACATGTTTCAATGGTTTTATGTAGGCAATAATGTCATTAACAGGAAATAAAGAAATTGGGCTATGCAGCTGCAGTATGAAGTTTAACCCTTCCCGTGCAGCTCGGTGCTTGCTGAGCTGCAACAGCCCAATCCCACCCTGCCTGCTATTGGGCATCCCAAAAAAATTTCCTGGACCTGAATACCCTGATCCACACAGCCCTCAGAGCAGGAGGGTAATGGAAAAAGCAGGAGGAGAGACAACGGTTAGGAGAGAACAGGCTTTCCTGACTAGTGGAAAACTTTCAGATCATAAAGTCAAATAAAACTTTTCACTTCCAAAGGTAAAAAAAAACAAAAAACAACAAACCCCACAACCAAAAAAAACCAAGCCCTTTGTGCACGGTTATTTTTAGGTGTGCTGTCAAAGTTGAGTACCCTAAAATTATACCTGCCTTGGTTTGTTTCTGCCTGTCCATTCAATTCTCTGAATTAAGGACAGTGAAGGGTGTGAGATTCCAGCCCCTGTGGTGCTGTCAGGAGCTGGGTGATGCCTCTCAGAAGCTGGACCAGTCCTGAGGCCACAAAAGAAACATTAATTTTCTTAAGGGTGCCTCTATTTCCAGGTGTGAAATGCAGGCTGGAGAGAGAAGGCTTTGCGTGCAGAAAGCCTCACCCCCCACATCCTCAAGTCACCCCTCCTGAGCACCTGTGTTCAAACCAGCACCAAATTATTGGTGCCATTTCATCTAAAGTTTCATTCTACTGCTCCCCCTTCTCCCAGTTTATCTACATTTCTTTTTAGTAGATTGTATCTTCCTTTGCCAAAGCCCTGTTGATTGTATGCAAAGGCGTTTTCTTCCACCATGGGAACCTCCACCATAATCCTTAAATAATTAATATTGGCAGCTTTGTTTTCCCTTTTCATTATAAGGAAGGGAAACTTGGTGAGTTTGAGGTCAGTCTCTCTCCTGACCAGATCCAGAAAAGGTTTCTTAGTCATACATTTCATTAATGATTTTTTCTTTTTACTAGAAATCTTCATGCTGGAGGGAGAGACCATCAACATACTATTTTAATCTTTTCTCCTTTTGCTTTCTAATCATTTCACAGAAGCCTGGAAATTGCCCAGTATCCTTTCTCCCCATAAGAAACTGAAGGGACTGAGAACCTCACACCACTGAAACTCAGGAGAAACTTGGGTGTTATCAGTATATCCCCATTTCTGCATCTCCAGTCCCAAACCAGCTTCTGGGCTTTTCCCTCTTTACCCAGCAGGCCTGAAATTAGAACACTTTGGGTTTTTTTGTTTTTTTTTTTTAATATTTGAAAACAAATCTAACACAAATCTGTTATCTTGAGAGCATATTCCAGGCTCTTTCACATCACAACTGAGAGTTCCCCTCTCCTTTTTTTCATAGCATTCACAAGTGTCTGGACAATCGTTTCCCCAGCACTCCTGTTCCTCCAAGAGCCCTTCCAGGTAACAAAACCCATCCCCAGGAGGACCCTCTGGCACTGAAGCAGTTCCTACCTTGCTGTTATTCCACTGGAAAAGGCCAGCACATCCCCTCCACATGTCTAATCAAAGCCCTTCTAATCAAACATGCAGATCAGCTCATTAATGATGATGCAGTGGGAGCCCCTGACAGGGGATGGTGACCATGGCAGGAAGCACTGAGGGGAGCAGGAGGTTGCTGTCACCTCCTAAGTCCCAGCTGCTGCTTCCTGAGATAATTTTAGTTTCTAATGGGAACATTTCCACCTGGGGGAAGCCCTAAAAACTCCTAGAAAGCAGTAAAAGCAGAAATCCTGCTGTGGGTAACACAGTGTCCTGATTTGAAAGACAGGTGTTTGCTAAGGAAATGATCCTTCCTTCCTATAGATTATTATGATTCTGAAATTAAGGGAGCTCTCAGGCAAAGATATGGGGATAGGAATAACAGTTCTTTACTAGTATATCTAATAAGACAAACTAGAACAACAGCAGCTATGAAATTAGCCACAAACAGAACAGTCACTCAGTCCCAGTCCCTTTCTGGCTGCAGGCACCTTTTCCCTGAGCTGCAGTTCCCGGTGTCAGGTTGGCTACAGGACAACCACGCTGCTGTGGTGTTTCACACCTCCAAAAAACACTGGTTCTGAGGAATTTGTCAGAGATACATTTAGGGTCTGTTCACTTCTGTGCATGGAATGGAAGTAGGAGCTTCCACACAAGCCCCTTGGAAGCTGGAAGGAGAGCACCTACCTCATCTCAGTCTTGGATGAAGGGGTTTGCTTGGAAATGGAAAATAAAACTTTGGAAATCATGGAAATAACGTTTTGGTTGTGATGCTCATCCCATGCCTGGCTGCTTAAATTAACTAAGAGCACTGCCATGATGTATCTCTCTCACTGAAGGTCACTGGGTTGATGATCAGCTCCCAGGAAAATGGGGCACCTCCTGCTCCATGCTGGCCTGGGGGATGGCACAGCAGGGGCAGCAGCTCCAGTGGAACAAACTGGCCACAGGGGCAGTGATTTTGGAGCACATCTCGTGCAGATCCACATCTGCAAGGGCTTGCCTTGGTCACCTGTAAATGTATTAGTGCTGGGTTCCAGTTATCCACCCTGTCTGATAATGGACTCAATGAAAGAAATGCTGAAATAGCTGATTATTCTTCTAGCCATAACTACAGACAATGAAATTAGATAAATTCCATAGATTTAAGCAATACACCATTGTCCTTTCATTACACAGGCACATGCCCAACCCGAAAACAGAGAGAACAGCTTATATTAAATTGATTTCAGATCATGGAGAATGTAATACTGGAGCAGGCTCAAGAGCTATTTAATACATTTAAAAGGATGTGGTTTCCACAAGCTCAGACACGTTGACATCTGCTCTTGAAGTGAACAGGGATAATGAGGCTCTCCTGTGATACACCTGACACCACCAGCACTGGGAATGTGGATCTGTCACTCGTGGCTCCAAGGGAGATGACAAAAACCCTGGGTCAGAGACCTGGGTTCAGTCACCCAGCCCTGGCCTTCAGCCTGAAATCCCCACTGTGCTCCAGCTGGGATGGCTCTGTATCTCCAGACTGGAGCAGGGAGAGCTCTGAGCTGTCCCAGTAGGACCACCCCAGCCCTGGCAGTGTCCAAGGCCAGGCTGGACAGGGCTTGGAGCACCCTGGGAGAGTGGAAGGTGTCCCTGCCCAGGGCAGGGGGTGGAACAAGATGATCTCTAAGGTCTCTTCCCATCCAAACCCTTCCATGATTCTGTGACCACTGGAGCAGTTGCAGTCACAGCTGAGACACTGTTAAACACCCTGGAGCCAAACTCAGCCCTTTGTCCTGGAGTGCACTAAAATAATAACCTGCCTAATACTGCCATGACACCAATGCAAATCAGGAGGAAAGGATTACACCACTGCTACACACCAGTGAGAAAAAAAAAAATCCCAAGTAATTTTTCTTCTCTTGATGACTTTACAGAGGTTGGGGAGGTTCTCCCTGACCACTGAAGCAGCCCAGAGCCTGGGCACCAGCTGAAGTGGCAGCAGCCCCTCTGCAGAGGGGAGCAGGGATGTGATTTTTGGCAGCAGGGCCAGCCCGTTTCCTTGGGCCACCCCCTTCATTGTGAATGCTTCAGGCATTAGCTCAGGGAACTCACCCAGCTAAAAATAACCCTTCCTGCATAAAAAATAGACAAAGAAAATGGCTATTTATACCCTGGATCAATTCCTGGGCTAATTCACCTTGTGGCCCCTGGAATGGCTGCACTGGGATCAGGCACAAGGAACTGTGCAGCTGCAAACCCAGGCCTGGGGTGACCACGGGGACATCCCTGGGCATGGGGAGCACTGACCCCATTTGGTTGTAAACCAGCTCGACATCCACAGATGACCTTTATTCCTGGGATTATCAGGGGCTGGAGAAGGGAGAACGGTGGGTGTTCTTATAATTTTCATTTTAGTCCCTGTGTTTTTGGTTTATAAGTATAGTTTTTTAGGTTTGCCTCACCAGGTTGCCCTCCCAGCTGGGTCAGGGCTGTTCCTCTATGTGCTGTTCCCAAATTCTTGGGTTTAAATGCCACAGAAAGCCAAAAGGCCAGCTCCAAATTTCCAAAGAGAAACAGAAGATCAGCCAAAGAGTTTGATAAAACTCAGGGAGAATGATCCATCCTCATCTGCCTCAGCAGGGAAGTTTAAATATGGATAAAGACAGTTAGAGTAATATAGATGCATTTTTTTCCCCTTGTTGTTTTCTGTTTTGACTTCTTTGGGATCATTCAAAGGGTGGTTCAGGCTTTGATCTTCTCTATTGGCAATATTTTCTTCATCTAGGTTTTTATAGTTTGAGAAGAGATGTTATATGCTTGCAAGAGAGACTATCAATATGATGTGGGCCTGAACAAAAAACCTGGTGTCAGGTTCTCCATTTGGAGTGTTACCTCAAGCTTTGAAGTTTGTAATGATTCAAAAGCATCTAGAGCTGCTACAAATGTTAATAAAATTAAAGCCATCTGAAAGTGAGGCTTGCATGTGCCTTTGAAAGTAGGTCTGTGATCAGTTATTACCCTCAATTACCTTGTTGTCCACTCTTTTAGCTCGAGGTTAAACTCTTAACACTTTGCTTTGAAGTGGTTATCCTTTTATCTATGACCGGACTGAGGAATTTAAGGGCAATAATCAATGAGAGCTTCATAAGAATAAAGGGGAGACAAGGCAAGGAAAGGAGGTGTGAATGTGCCCTTAACTGCTGGCTGGGGGTTCAGGGGCTGGGGGGACACCGAGCTCTGACAGGGGAACTGCGAAGGAAAAAAAAAAAAAAAAGAAAGAAAAAGAAAGGAAAAAGGTGTCAAAAAAAAAAAAAAAAGGGAGGGGGGGAGAATGAAAGAAAAAAAATGGAGCCCAGCAATTTCCAAATCACTGCTAAAAATAAAGCAGAAGCACCAACCCGGGGTGGGGCTGGGCGTGGGGACCATGGCGAGGTGAAGCCTCATCAAAGGCACGCAGAGATACGATTAAAGAATTGGCTTCATCAGCCTTTGATGCTCTCCGGGACACCTCGCCCTGCACGGACAGGACACGGGATGGGTGCTGGGGACCCTCCCCAGCCCCAGCAATGACCCCCACCCCAAAACAAAGGGTCCCCAAGCTTTGGCACAGGGCGATCCCAGCGGGACAATGGGCGATTCGTTCTCAGGAAGGATTTCATCCCACGTAGGATGGATGTCCCCAGAGGAGATCCTTCCTGCCCTTCACTGGGAGCAGCAGCATCCCTGCCACCCAAAGGGTCCTTGGCCACCCACCACAAACCCACGCTGGCATGCTGGAATCCCTTCCTGGAGGATGGCCAGCCCAGGGAAGGAGGCTCAGAGGATCCACCTGGCTGTGTCCTGGTCCTGCTGTCCTGGTGCCATCCTTGCCATGCCCTGCACGGGCTCCAAGGTGTGACCCAGCCCTCTGCTCACACAGCCACAGCCAAGCTGTGCTTTCACCGTCCGGGGAAAAGCAGAGTAACACTCCCAGCCAACCTTTTGCCTTTAATTTTTTTTAATCCGAGGTGCCTAAAGCGAGGTGTTGAAACGCATGTTGAGTGCACCTCGTTTGGCAGGGGACCAAGCCCACGTGGCCTGGGTATGTGAAGTCCTGAGCACAACCTCGGTGTGTGCTCAGCATCTCCCAAAAAACTCGCACCGCCGCGCTTTGATCCCGCGCCAACCTTCGGAGCTGCGTGTCTAATTTAAGGTGCTTGGGTTGGAAAATGTTGACAATTATTGTTACTCTAAAATTAAATCAGTGCTTAATTATCAAAATTGATGGTAACTTAGAGTGGCGTTTTCAAGAGAGCCTCAGGGAGTCAGAAGGAGATTTTGAAAGGCGGTTCAATGTCTCAGGGCCATGTCTCCCTCTTCATACCTGCACTTTCTTACTGACTGCTCCTGCTTCAGCACCTTTTTAAGGCCACCCGAGTTGTGCTGAGCTCTCTACCCAGATGCTGCAAGGTGGACCTGAAACCATGAGCACAGACCAAAACCTCCAGCCCTCCAAATGCACTTCGCTAATTCACAGCGAAAAATCAATTGGCTTTGGGTGCCTAATTCTCCTATAATCCCTTAGATAATCCCAGCTTTAGGCTTTCTGATAAAAAACAAAACAAACCCCTCAATACAAGAAGTTCGTGCAAATAGAATAGAAAACCAACATATATTTCATATAACTTTCAGATACTCTCAACTTGATACGAAGTAGGTTGAGGACAATAGCAATAAAACATTGCTCAAGAGAGACTAAAGGCACAAGACCATGAAGCCTGAGGCTGAGAACAGAGTTTCGTAATTAAGTAGCCTCCAGACAACGATTGTCATAGGCAGGCATTGCTCAAGGACCAAGCCATTATTGCTTTCATTATAATTTTTCAGGAGACGATCTTTCTCTGGCCTGGCTCCACCTTCATTCAAAGCTCCCAGTGGCCCCAGCCACTAAGGAGAAAGCGTTGATTGAGAAATGCTAACGAAGCCTGTACAGACACGTGGCACTGGGGGTCCAGAGCAGGGCTGGTGAAAGAGGTGACACCAGGCAGGGACATCAAACACCACATCTGGGATGAAGAAATGGAGGGAGGAGGTCATAGTTGGTGCACCCCAAGGTGCTCATGTTGCTGCCTAGAATGGGAGGTCATTGCTGGTTCAGTGGGCTCCTACTGGTCTCGTCCATCAAATCAGTGGAAAATGTGCTGACAGGAAAGGTTTTCCAAAGAAGATTAAGACAACTCAAAGAAAATCCTGATAAACTCTATATTGCAAGTAAATAACCTTCTTTTCAAAACTCAGTACCACACAGGAGGTGCAGTTTTTACTCTGTGCATTTCACAGACCTGGATGGCATCTCCCATGGAAGCTTGGACAAGGACAGCGTGGGGGAGGAGCACACAGAGGCTGGGCCATGGCAGTGTCACTCATCCATGTCACATCACCATGCCCACTACAGATAGCTGCTGCATCCCAGAATTCTGGGCTTTGGCTGAAACTGGCCCCGGAATTTCAGCGTTGCTATAGAGGGGAGGAAAAAAGCATGAATTCGAAACTCCTCTCTTCTTGTAGAAAATTTTGATTTCCCATCAAAACTCAAATTTGACTGAAAAGATCCAGTTGACTGTCATTGCCCCAACTGGAGCTTAGTGAACCCCACTGGAATGGCAGGATTAACACCCATCCCCTGACGTTACACTGAGCATGACTGTGCCTGCCTACACCTAACTGCTGACCTATCTTAAACATCCCACTAATTAATACGCTGAACCAAGGTCGTGTTCCAACACGGTGTCTGATTTTCCAGTGAAGAGAAGAGCCAAGAAGGATTAGGAACAAATGGGAACAGCCCGAGATGCTTCCTCGCACCCCAAGCCATGGTGGGTCATTGCTTTTCCACCCCAGAGCCCTCCATGCAAGAACCCAGAGAACCAGGAGGGGTCCCTGCGCCAGCTAATTCCTGGCGAAAGAGTAATCCCAAATTGTGGCAGCAAAACCAGGGTTCAGCCACTCGTTCCTGCTCCAGCTGCTCTGATCTTTGGCCAGTTATCAGCACCTGGATGCTCAGGGAAGAGGGAGGTGATCCAAGGAGGGAACAAAGGAATAAAGTTCTCCTTGTTCCTGTAAAAATGCTGCTGCTGGACAGGCTACCTGGGCTGGGTCAGGGCACAGCCCAGCTCCTGGGGAGCCTCCTCAGCTGTGGGAAACCCTGGCCCTGGGGAGCACAGGCTCATCCCATGGAGGGCTGGCCCTATCCCATAGGAAGGGCTGGCTGCAGCAACACCCCCTCTTGCATTATGATTATTACTCAATCTTTTTTTTTTTTAGCTCATTATATGGAGGAACAGAGCCAAACACAGTAGAGAAAATCTCTTGGCTCTACATGATCCCAATCCCTCTGAAAGCAGCGGGGTGGCCAAGCACGCTCCCTTGTGACCTCTGCTCCTGACACACACACAGGGGGATTTTTATCTCCCAGGGGACCAGGAATGACTCAGGAAAAGGATGCACCCCACAATGCCAGAAGCCCCAGAGCTGCTGCTGTGCTCACAGGTGGACAAACCCCACCTCAGAACCTCCCCAGACCCAGGCAAACCTTGCAGGGAGGGGATCTTCTTTCTTAATCCTTGAGAGCAGGGAAGAACAGCACTACCAAAAACCCATCTACTCAGAGAAGCAGTGCCTGGAGCCACAGGACCCCCCAGAGCCCCAGTCCCACCACACCTCCAGAAAGGGAGGTCAGTGTAGCAGCAGTTTCCCCCTGCCAGACAGGGGTCAGGGGTCATGGGCAGTTTCCCCCTGCTGGTCATGGGCTGATGAAGATGAATCAGCTTCTTTTAAGACTTTAATTAATTTTCTCCTCTGCCCAAGATAAAGGGTCCTCTTCAGGGTCTCCTCTTGATGCTCTCCCTCAGTTATGCCTCTTCCAGCACCATCCCTCACAGATCTTCCCTCTTCCCCTCTCCAGCAGGTTTAGGAGAGAAGGCAGATGACAGCAGAGCAACTCCTCTCCTCATGCTTCACCCATTCCTGTAATGTATTGCCCTGAAGCCCCTCCAGGACATATTGGGACAGACTGATCCTAATGGAAACTTCTCACTCTAATCCATGACCCAACACCACTGCTCACACCAAATCTCCCACCTCAGGTGTCCCTGGGAAAGAGCAGGGGACAATGCCAGGTTCCTGCAACACATCCCCCTCTCTCAGAGGGGATCCAGGGCGGGATGAAACCCTCTGGATCCCCTGGAATGGCAGGGGGGGAGGAGAGGCACGTGGTGAGGCTCTGTGTCTCCAGAGAGTTGGCAAATCTCGGGATAAAAGGGAAAATATGTTCATAATAAATAAGACTGAAGTAACACGTTGCGAAATATTTACTCCCTCGGAAAGGCGGCTGTTTGCTTTCAGTGGAGCTGCATCTGATCCTCTGCCAAGCGGGGCTGAACGCCTGGAAAAGAGACTTTGCTGTGGTCGGCCAGGGAAAACCAGGTGCCCAGAAAGTGCAGGGACTGTGTGTGCACAGGCACACGTGAGCAGGGGGAAGATGGGCACAGCCCCGGGGGTCCCCAGCTCCTGAGAGCCCCACGAGTGCTTCCCCGAGCAGTGCCAGCCTGGAGCTGAAACTTTGATTTTAATGCAGCTAATCAGATGTCAGTGTAGAGACTGAAGGAAGGAGAATAGAGGGGAGGAAAAAGAAAGAGGTGTTGATAAAATACTTGTTAGAAAGAAAATTGGATTAGTGGTGCCATTCTGGCCATGAAGTTCTTTGAGCCAGAGAAAAGAAATAATAATCTTGTTCCTTTTTCCCCCCATCTCTCTGCAGCCCACTGAAGGCCTCACAGCCAAAACATCAGTCCTTCTAATCTTATTTTCTTTTTTCTAGCGTGTATTTTATTAACCCCTTTTCTCATTTAACTGCTATGAATAGCTCAGTGGGTAACATCCTTCTTAGAAAGTGAAAACCTCCTTGGAGATGTGGTGCAAGGAGAGAAATGCAGACAAACTTCCAGCTCCTGCACTCAGAAGAAAAGCCCCCTCTGTAATCCTGTCTGGTGAATCCCAACATTGTACCCCAAGGTAACTGCCAGCTCCAGGTCCTCTCTTTGGAGCAGGAACAATCAGGGAATTTATCTGGACATGCCAGGAGATTGCTCCAGCTCAATCAACTCTGTGGACATGGAGTAGAGATTAGAAAATAAATAAATGCCCATGCTGTTTCTTGGAAAGGGTGTGTGTGTTTGTGTGTGTGTGTGTGCGCGCATCCAGCACCCTAAAGTCAACTCAGGCAGCTGGATTACCTTTTCACAGCTTCCCTCTAAATCACCTTTCCTTTACAGCTCCCCTGGCCAGCTCTCAGTGAAATTCAGTACAGTATGGACTGGGATGCTCGGGGAGTGAGCCCAGCACTGCAGTGCCCTGGGGTTTCTGGGCCAGGCACAGGAGTGCTGCTGGCTCCACTGGCTTTATCCCACCAGCCCAAAGCAAGGCTGGATTTCTCCTCTCACACCCTCAGCAGGATTTTGTGCCCCAAGTAAGACATGGGATGTCTGGAAGCTCAGGACCAGCCGTCCCTCTGCGCAGCAGCGATATCGATGTGGCCAAAAGGGGAGAAAAACCATAATTAAAACATCAAATCCAAGGGAGACAGTCCTGCCCTGAGCTGCTGTAAGTGGGAACAGAGATTTGGCCTCTCCATAAAGAAAATACCAGCCCCAGCGAGCTTGGCTGCTGCCTCCTTCCCTGTGAGCAGCAAACCTTCCTGGGAGAGGAGCGGGAGTGGGATCCAGCCCGATATTGGTGTGTTATTTTCCTTGACAGCTGTGGTGCATAGTGGTAAGTGCATGTTTAATTCATTCACAATTTATGGTGTAATGAGAACAATGAATGTGTCTGAGGGAATAATTGCTTCACGGCGGGGATGCTGGAGAGTTCAAGTTGGTTGGCACCTGGACTTTGAATCGGGGCTGGCAGGGATTGGCTCCGGCAGCCCCACAATAGCCCCGAGAACAAAGCTGAGGGAATGGGGAGGGGGTTCAAAGTCACCCCGGCCGAGCTGCAGCAGCCTCTCGATGGCAGTGGCTGGATCCCAGTCCCGTTAGACCCGTCTGGCCCCAGTTACCAGGCACCCAGTGAGGTTTGTGTGTGTGGGAGCTGCTTTTCCAGCCCGTGTTCACAAGGGAGTTCTGCAGCGCTGCAGATCCGTGTCCCCGGAAAACCAGCGCTTCCCCCACCTCCCTCTAGGACCTTTTCACTGCTTGGTCCTGGCTGTGTCTGCCAAACCCTTCTTTTGTTGGGGGTGTGGAGAGGGGGTTGACCCTTTCCAGTGTCCTTAGCAGCCACATGGAGTTTCTGAGGCCTCAGAGGTCAAGAGCATCCATATGGAGGGCCCAGGAGCTCCGTGCGTCTCCCAGCTGTCCCCACGGCAGCTGTGCTCGCAGCCCCTGAACAAAGCTCATTAGGGGGCTCGTTAGGACACTCAGGGGGTGCTCTGAGCTGTCCTGGAAAAGCCTTGGAATCACATCACTCCCAGGAGAAGGCACCACGTTTGGCACCACATATGAACCGGTCCCATCCATCAGATTGGGAGCGGGGAGATCCTGTTATCCATCATGGGCTCTCTCCCACACCACTGAGTGGGGCAAGATTGTGAGCCAACAACAAAGAGATGCCAACAAATCATCCCTCAAGCTGTGGTCCATGCAGGGGTGTCTGCAGCAGCCCCCTCCACAGCTCCCAGCTCTTGGCACCCAGTGGAAATGCCAATCTGATTCCTTGAACAGATGTGCCAAAGCACGAGCAACAAATCTTCCATGCCTCAAATGCACCCCAAGGAGATCAACAATCAAGATGGGGCTCTTGGACCCAGCATCATCTCTGGGGGAAACAGGCTGTGCGGAGCTGTGAGACTCAGACGCTGTTGTTAATTATTTACACCATCATACTGGGGAGCTGTGCTAGAGACCATCAAGCTTTTCCATACATGGACCGTGCAGGATGGAGCTGGGTTCCTGTTCTCCTTCTCCAGATGGGAATGCCACGTGCTGGGGATAGATTTGCCTTGGACAGCGTTCAGAGATGCTGAGCTGAGAGCCCTGCTACACATTAACTCCCATGCAGGGCTCTACAAGATGTTTTGAACACTTGGGACTAAATGGAGGCTGCTTTTAGCTGGGGCAACATCTGGGTATGAGCACATGTGAGCTGAGCAAATCACTGCAAGGGCTTTTCTTTAGGCACTGAAGGCATTTTTCCATGGGGTTAAGTGGTTTAGGTGCATAAATTAGAAGATTAAGATTAAAAAGATCAAGGTGTCAGGCTGCTGTGTCCCCTCAAAAACAGCCCACCTTTCCACACGATGGAAGCAGCCACAGCTGAGAATGGAAGACAGAGCTCAGGAGCAGACAGAAACATGAATCTGTAGCCCTGACAGAGAACCTTGTTTTATCCCATCTACTGTGAGGTTAAACACGATGTTCTGTCAAGCCACACACGGAGGAAAACACGGTTTGTAACCGCGTTAAACGCGGCACAGCTCCGCGGGCCGAGATTGCATCGAGAGCAGAGGCTGCCAGCCTTTCATCTGTGCTCAGGAGCATCCAGAGGCAGCACTACTGGAAATACATCACTCCTCTGTCCCCCCTGGAATGCTCTGCCTTGTCACTGCTTTTCCTGGAGCTGCTTTGCCCTGACACTGCTCTGCCTGGCAGGGAAAGTAACAGAGCCGAGTGCTCGAAGAGGGACCAACCACGTCTTCAGCTCTCCACGGGCAAGAAAAGGTTAAACCCAGAGGTGACTGCAGATGCAAAGTGTGAATTTGACTGGGGCTCGCACCTTTTCCCCCTGCTCCATCCCCTCCCCCCCAAAGTCCCATCCCTGCAAGAGGATCCAGACCCGTCCCCATCCCAATCTCCAGCACAGCACACATGACAGGTCAGGATACAAACAAACCCACCCATAATTGCACATCGTTAATTACCGAGGGTGTTTGGGTTTCTTGGGGAACATTAGGTTGTGAAGACTCAATCAAAGAGCCCTTGGGGCATTCAAATCAAGGCAAAGCATCAAAACCCAAGCGCTGTTTTGCAAACACGGCTCGCAATTGCAGGAAAGGCTTTTCCCCGCTGCCTGCCCGGGAAGGCTCCTGGCTCCCAAGCGGTGGCACGCAAGGGCAAAGGCTGTGACCTCGGGTACAACATCTGCAGGAGCCCCCGGGGAATCCCAGCACTGCTCCCAGGGTGATTCCAGCAAGGCTTTAACCACAGGCACTCACTTTCCTCCGCCGCATTCTCCCTGCTGTTCTCCCAAGCCTCCTTTGTGCCCAAGCAGGACAGTTCTGAATTTGCCCCTGCACTGGTTCCCACCAGCCTGGGAACAATTAGGAGAAGAGTCAACTTAGGGAAGAACTTCTGTTAAAAAAATATAAAAATAATTGTGACTGATAACTGCAACCTCCAGGAATATTTTTAGCTACACTGAGCTATGTATAATATGTAACTGTGCTTTTATAATGATGGAACAGTATTGCAGGTGAGGTGTGCAAAGAGGGAGTGAAAACTGCAAAGAAGTGACATCAAAATTAACAGTCACAGATTAAAAACGGAAGGTAATTAATAACACCAAATCCTGGGGAGGAATTTCTGATCATAGTCAGGAACAATGTAAAAGAGGATTTCAGTAATATTTGGGTAGTAGTTCTTTTTTCTAATAGAGATGCTCTGTTCCAACCAAACCCATTGGATTTGAAGTAGAAAATTAATTCAGGGAAGTTTTAAGAACATTGTCCCTAGGCCACTTCCAAGTCCCTTTTACTCTTCAGATCTCTAAACAGAAGTTTCTAAGCATCCATGCAGCTATTTCACAGCTTTGCACTCATATGGGTACACGCACACGTACCTGGAAGTGGCTGTTATATAAAAAAAAGAAAAAAGAAAAATCCAGAGAGCTTCACTTACATCAGTGAGAAGGCTTCTGTGAGTTGCACAAATTTTAAAATATTGTTTCAGTTTACACTTGGCATTTCTCACTCTCTTGCTCACAACCCTGTACCTTACACTGACCATGCTCCTGAAAACAACCCCGAGGGCCAAACCCAGCATCTTCTGCCAACACAGCACAGAGGGACCACCAGGCACTTCCCATCCCATTCCCCTACAGGATTACTACAACAGCATTTATTTTCCAAAGTGACACCAAAAAACCACATTCAAATTAGAAATCTCAAGCCTAGCAAACCCTGCTCTTTCTCTGCGAGGACTGAAGTGCAGTGACCAGGGAGGGGCTCACCTGTCTGCAGGTGCTGACACCCTGAGGTGACACCTGCTGAGGTGACACCACACCAAGTCACCCACGGGCTGGATCCTGCACAGGGCTCAGCATCACAGGCCAGCTGAGCACAGTACAACAGGAGCAAATCTCCTGCATCTAGCCTAAAAAAAGGTTTGCATTGCCTGGAGAGAAAGGATCAGCCCCACTAGAAATACAGCAAATGGTAAATAAATGATATTTTATCCAGGGGTTTGCCTTATTTACATTATGACAAATGCCAGATAACAGCACAGAGCTGCTCAATCACTGTGTAAAAGTGCTACAAACTGCTCCCACATGCAGCACACTCCCTCCTTCTCTCACACAAGACACGTTTCTGTGGGATCAGACCCTCATTCAGCTCTTTCAGTGCTTTTTTACTTTTTTTTTCCAATTTAGGGAGGAAAAGTTTTATTTAATTATCTTCTTTTTTTGTCTTTTTTTTTTTTTGTGGTTTGAATTGACCAACTGCATATCTGCCCCTGGCTTTATCAAAGAAGCCACCAGTACCAGAGCACATCTAATTTTAAGAGGGCTTTAGTAGGCAGACTTAAAATTGATCATGCATTTTAGTTTCAGTAACTTGCAATTTCTGCACGCTTTGATAGTGCACTTTAAAGACCAAGTCTTTAATGACAAAAGCTTAAAGGAAATGACCTTTCTGAAGAAAATATCAAAGCTTGGAAAAGATAGCTCCTTGGGAAAAAAAAAAGGCTGAATTAAAATGACCTTGTGTTCTGAAACTTCTTCATACAATATCTGACGTCTTACTTTTCCTTTGTACACTCCAAATGGGACCAAGGATAATTTAGCAGTGTGGTGCCTCCAGTCCATTCTGTGATTTGGGGAGGACTTGCAGTGCATTAAGAGAATAAAAAAAAGAATTTAAAAAAACTCAGATCCTACAGAGATTCTCCATCAAGGCCTCTCAGCATTAGGATCAAAGCTGTACATGTTTTCCAGAAAATTCAATAAATATTTTCTTCTAATCACTATATATATATTTTTTTCTGTGCAGCAAAATCATTTCTCATTTTGAACCCACCACAATCAGGAGAGATTTGGGCAAGCACCAGGAGTACTTGCTGTCCCCAGCACAATTAAAGCTCTGTTGCAGATGCAAGCAGAAGGAGGGACCTTGTATCCCTTTTCTTCCAGCTGGGCCAAAAAGGAGCATTTTTGTTCCATGTAACACAAGAACTGTGAGTGGCACTGAAATAAAGTGTCACCTTGATAAGGGTCAGCTCCCTTGGTACAGGTGAAAAATGTTACGGTGACTTTTTTTTTTGGGGGGGGGGGGGTTTAATAGGGGGTGATACAATCTTCTCTCACGGAGCAAAATTGGTGAATTAAATAAATATAAAATAGAAACAAGGTTGTAACCACACTGAAGCTGGTTTGGCCAGAACTTGTTTAGGGACAACAAAGCCAACTCCTGGCAGCTGGCAATTCCTTACCAAGTGGGGGAAAGAGAGGCAGAGGGCAAGAAACAACTATGGGAACCTTTCTAATCCTTCCATTTGGACTCTAATTCTTACTTGTTACAAAAATGGTCAGAACAATGTTAACAACAAGAGAATTGCACCCAAACTTACATTTAAGTTCTTAACAAGGTTCAAAAGCAGCTTCAAAGTGGTCCCTGAGCTGTAGTTGATGCTGGAGAGTTTCACAAGAGTTTTGAAACCCCCTGACAGACCCAACATCCACTTTTCTCAAAGTGCTTTATGACCATCAGTGACATCCGCAACCCAATTCCACCAAAGAGAAAGAAATTCAGGAATTCAAGTAGCGAAGAGAGTGTCCATGTGTTTCTTTATGGATGTACACCCTTTACTGCTGTCAAAAGCACTAAGCCCCACGAAGATTTAACAGAAAAACACAAGCAGAGAAGCAGAATCAAAGACTTCTCATTTTCCTCAGGCATGAGAGCTGTTGTCACTGTCCCCACCTCTGCCATTTGGACACAGGGCCATGCCCAGGGGACACATCCCAGTGCCCACAGCCTGTTCCTCCTGCAGAGCCCAGCCACCTCCTGCTGCCCTGCACCTTTCAGGGTAAAAACATTAAAACATTTTACTGCCCACAATTAACTCAATGCATCCCAGCAATTCCTGCTCCTACATCTCCCCGTTCCCCCCGGCCAGGCTTTGTGGCACCTGCCACAGCACCTCCTGCTTTATCAGAGCAGCCTTATCTGTAATTAGAAGAATCACTTGTTGATTCAAGGAAGGTGGAAAACCTGCCCAGGCCCTGGCTGGGCTGACAACCAGCAAAGCAACCAGGGGCAGAGCTGGGGTTTGGCACGGAGAGCACTGGCATTGCCAGGAGGAGGGGTGGATGGAGCCAGCCTGCCAAAGCCTCTCCTCCTTGATCTCGGTGCCAGGAGCAGGGAGGAGCCCAGCTGGTGAGCTGGGACTTGGTGGCACAGCACTTGAGGGAGCAGGAGCCTCCAAATTGCACCCAGGCTGTGGCGTGGGAGTAGCGGTGGGTGACACCGTGGTGAGACAGGAGAGCGGCCATCCCCACCCGCAGGGTCTCACTGCTGCTGCCAGGGCCACAGCTGGACTTGGAACAGGAATTTCTGGCCCCCTACTCAAGCACTGTGCCCTGATCCCAACACCTGATCCAACACCCCTGGGCAAGATGGTGCCCAGGAGAAACAAAGCCATTCCCGTGCTCGGCAGATCCAAATGCACGCATTCCAAATGTTCCAGTGGATGGCCATGGGGACACCAGCACTGTCCCATGGCTGGGAGGCAGGGCCACCTCTGAGGGCTCACCAGGTCCTTCAGCCTCTCAAACCTCATCCCAGAAAACCCTCTGGAAGCTGCTCAGACTTCCCAGGACTGTCGTGGAGAGCTGACACGTGCCCACGTGGCACCAAGGCCCTGTCACTCAGGACTCTTTTCCAACAACGCCCTTGGCTGAGTTATCAGCCCATGAGGCAGGAATTCCCTGTGCCTGGAGTACCCAACCCCAGTGACAGCCAGAGCTGCCTGCAGTGCCACCACGGTGCTCTTACCCTTGTGCCAAAGAATCCTTGAGACACAGCACACATTCCCACTTTACAAAGCCACACAAAACTCCCCTGGCTGAGGTGAGTGAGATGCTCAAGCAGGACAATAATGTCAAAACAAAAAGATAAGAAAATAATATTTTAATATTATGTAAACACATGGACACAGAACAATGTCAAAATATGGTAAAGTATCTTGGACTGTAATAATAATAATAATAATAATAATAGAAAATGGGGTTTTCTTCATGCTTAAAGGTGAAAAAAAATGGTATTAGGAAGGAGTAACAAAAATATTAGTAGAGCAAAGTCTACTTGCTCAGTAAGTGAGCTCAGAGTGGCATCAAACAGTGTATCAAAAGCATAAATCTGTAATAAAATAATGATAAAAAAATAATGGAAGGAAGATACAACAAAATCCATGCTGGCATGAGCTATGAATATGTTTTCATGAAGTTCATTTTTTTGTGCTAACAAAAGAAATGCTAATCTTTTCATTATAATTTACAAGAGCCAAATCTTCAAACCTATTCAAAGCAGTCCATTTGGCAATCACAGAGATCCCACTGCTCCATCAGTTACCTGAAAAGGAAGAGATTTTTGTCAGTTATACCTTATTAGTTTTATTAGAAAAAACACAACAGGCTGAAAGCAGGGCTGGGTCCAGTGGACAGCGGGTCTGGAGCTTGCTATTTATCTAACACAATTACCTATGCTGGACTTACTACCAAGGATCTGTGACATTTTCAGTTTCCAGTTAGCTTTTGCTAATTCCTGTTAACAAATAATTTAGGATTAATATTTTCACACAGCTCTCACACCGCTAACCTTCTCACAGTTGCTTAAATATCTCACAAATGCTGATGCTATTTTTACGAGCACACATTCTTAGCTGCAGAAACCCTCATGTGAGATATGAAACCCCATCAATGTCTATAAATACAGTAAAGATGGAGTGGCTTTCCTAGGAAGTATCCTTGTACTCACCTCTCCACGTGAATCACTTACTCTAAATGCACACCCAGGCTTTTTATGGCTGCAGCACTTGCCATAATTTATATTGGAGGGTGTAAACGTCTCAAATTAAAAAAAAAAAAAAAGCTCAGGCTCGTGGAGATCCGGTCCTTTGAAGATGTGATCTGTAATATTCTGCCTTGCATCACTGTTTTCTGTCTTTAAAGGAGGTGGCATCACTGCAGAGATGCAGCTGTGCAGGAGCCACCGCCTCATCCTCAACGTGCAGGCAAAGCCCAGACTTGCAAAGCCCAGACTTGCAAAGCACCTGCAGCTTCTCTGATCTTGCTCTAGCACTGACTAAGCATTGGGGAAAACTTCTCAGATGCTTGTTTACTGAAAGTAAGGAGATTTTAAAACTGCACCCATGTTGGAGGGTTTGAATTACGTGGTAAAACTTCAAGATCTGGGACCCATAGGTGTGAAATGGTATAAATTGATCAAAGATAATCCCGTACTTTTTGGCGTGGTAGGTGTTCAGGTCTTCCTGGAGGACTCTTTTCTGCAGAAAACTTACCTGAAAAATACATCCCACATGAAAACAGGGTACAAAATTCCAATTAATATATTTGCACGCATTTCATGAAAGGAATTCTTCTGGTCTCTACTGCCTAAATAAAATGTGGTGACACTTTAGCTGCATAGAAGAATTAATATTTAATAGATGACTGTTCTCTTGGCTTCCCTGGCTCTGCTCTGGCTGTGCACTCTCTAGTCCTTCTGGAACCAAGGCAAACGAGTTGTTAAACCCAGCTGGTGGCACCATCTGGGTCTCCAGTGCTTGGGAGCTCCCGTTCTCCTGGCAGTTCCCATGGGATTCCTGAGCTCTGATCCCTGCACTTCAGCTCTTGTGATGAAGGTGCTCACCTGTTCCCCAAGTGTATGAGAATTAATGCTTATTAACACACTGCATCCCCTGTTGGCCATTTCACCAGGAGCAGACAATCAGGCAGCAAATCCTTTATATTTAGCAACATTTTTAGAAAACTTCACCCAAGCCTCAAGTATTTTCTTTTTCTGCTGTTTATTTTTATCCCTGCGCGGTGCTTTTACCCAGCCTATCCTCTTCATCCTCCTCCAACGATAAATAATCCTGACAGGTGCAGGGATTCCAGTGCCCTTCTTGTCTGATGTTTTCAAACAGGAATTTCAACAATTTTCAAAGAGCAGGACACCTGTGCTTCAGAGAGAGCCCAGCTCCCCGAGCGGTCTCCGACGCCAGCGCGTGTGGAAACGCAGCCAGCAGCGATGGATTTCTGGGAGAGCACCCAGGTTTTCATGTGTGGAGTTACTTTTACTCCTTTGAAATGCTGCTGCTGCTTACAGAAGCTCTGCAGGTGGGTATCACATTCTACTTTTAAATTTTTTTAACTCATTACAAGGTGTGGTATTCTTGTATTAGGTATTCTGGTATTAGAGTGATGCTTCCTACCAGGCAATGCTCAGAGGCCTTTTAGGAGTCTTTAGAAATAGCTTTTTACTAGCAACTGGAACTAGATGTCCCCAACAGACCCTTAACTTTATTTCTCACGACTATTTAAACAAGAAAGAGCATCGCTTCCATTTAGGGATCCCTTGAGGTGGAAGCAGAATGTTTACAACCAGAGTGTTGAAGTTGTGTCACTCATTGCACATAGAAATGTTGAGTTTCCACTGTGAAAATTTCCTACCTGCATTGAAGGTGGCCTCGGCCAGGGCACCTGTCTCACACAAAGCAAAAAATGCTATGAAATAACTCTTATGCATTGCAAAGAGGAAAAAAAGGGGAAAAACCCCAGATACATCAAATTACCCATCATCTCCATAGAGAAGGTTGAGTAAGAAAGAGAAATTAGATGTTGTAGATCAGTAATTTCTTGAAAAATGGTCCTGAAAACTGGCATGTAATGATTAATGGGCCTAAACTTGTACTCTGTGTCCTCAGCTTTCTGCTCTTCCCAGAGCTCAGGGCAGCTCTGAGCTGCCAGCTTGGCACTGTCCTTGTCTCAGTTCTTCCCTTCAGCCAGGACAGATCCCAGATCCCAGATCCCAGATCCCAGATCCCAGATCCCAGTCCTTCCCACCTTGGTTACATGCACAATTCTGCAAACACTGGTGGCATTTTCCTTGGATTACCATTATTCCACAGCCATGATCACCTTTCTTTATGGCTATTTATCCTTCCTCCTTGGAGGTCAGACAATGATGACATTCTGTTTTCTTCCAGCTCCCAAAACATTAAATAGAAAAGCCCCAAATAACTTCTGTGGGAGCCATGTGCAAGAAACACACCCAATTTATCAGCAGTTCCCTATTTCTCATGACATTTGGATATTCATGATATTTGGATATTAGGAAATTTAATGGTCTAGTTCATAGAAATCATGCTGATTCTGCATTAATATAGAAGAACTGGTGGTTAGCAATATTCTAGACAGAACATTACAGTCTCTTTATATAGGAAAATGTAAAAATATCACAAATGATCATTTAGACAAATCTTTAAAAAATATCCACTTTGCTTTATTACATAGGCTGGAAAGAAAATAAAATTATTTCTATTCCTCTTCCTTGCCCTATATAGACAGCCTTTAAAGGATTCCTTCAGGAGAAATAGTGTTAAGGAAGATGTAAGATAACTGTGAGCTGTATCTGAAAGGCTGAGGAAAAACCCCTAATACTGAATAAAGTACAGCTTTTCCTGGAAAAAAAGTCTGGGTCAAAAAATACAATATGGTAGCTCTCAAGCTGGAGGAGAAAAGTTTTGTGAAATCTGACACTGAGTGAGAAGCATTTGAGTGCTGACATAATTTGGTTTTGACACTTCTTCAGTATTTTTAGCCAAATTTCAGATGGTCATAACCTCCTGTGTTGAAGAGACAGCTTTTATTCAGCCCAAAATGCTGAATAATAAGAATTTACCTGAGATTTTAAAGATGAAATGGTGTCTTCAAGTTCCTTTTTGGAAGATGCTGGCATCAACCCTTTGAGTATTTTTTCATACTCTTCTCGCATAGTAATCAACTGTAACAGAACAAAGAGAAATTTATATAGAGATGGCTGCTCTTAGATACTGTAAAGTTTTTTTTTTTTTTTGCTTCTTTTGCCCAGATTGGAGGTCAAATAAACACAGAATTAATTGTGCTATCAAAAGGGATGAAAGAAGGGGAGAGAAGATAGCAAAGACTTGTAAAGAGCAAAAGATGTAAAAAAGACAAAGAAAAGCAAAGGAAAACATTTTATATATATATATATGTACAGAAATATATATGGAGAAGAAAAAAAAGGAGAAAAGAACATGGTCTGAAGAAGCAATAATCATTCTTAAATCCATCTGAGATGAGGATTTATACAGACACACCTTGCAAACTGACAGTCAGAAGTTTTTTGTTTGTCTTTGGTGGGATCTGAACCAGGTCAGTGCGGTGACGTTTGTCCCTTGCTCTCTTAGAAAAGGTGAGTTACTGCTTTCCAAGATAAATTTTACAAAATTTCTCAACTTCTAGGTGCTTTTGTGGACTTTTTATTGTTATTCATCCCGCAACTATTTTTCATTGCACTTTGTGTCTTCCCCAGCTTCATGGAGTCTACAGAACTTCCAATGAGTAGATTTGGGCATCTTAGACCCCAAAACAAGGAGGTTTGAATGGGGAAAATTTTCATCTGCAACTTTATTTATCAGATGCTGAGTAAACAGGAACTACAGAGCAGAGTTATATGAAGAGAGATCAGGTGGAAGGGTTGTGCTTCTTATCTCTCCAGAGTGGTTGGATTTGATGAGTTTTGACCTGGGATAATTTGGGCAGTGTGGTTCAGGTCAGCTCACCAGTTCCTACTTGGCTGAATCAGGGCCTCACATCTGTACTTAACTCCCAATAGGATTAACTGCTTAATTCAAATTAAGCAAGGACTTTGGTGTTTTTCTGGATTAGCAGCTGAATATGTAAATAGAGGATCAAAGGGCATCGATATCAGATTAACTCATAAAATATCTAGAGACTTTCAAATGGAATCTTTTCTTTTTTTTCCCCCGCCAACGCCATTTGGTGCTGCTTTTTCGTTCCCAAATGGCTGAAATCCACCACTGCAACCACAAATCCAACCCTCAGCCTCACACCTGAAGAAGCCACGAGTTCCAAATCCCAGCTCCCAGAGCTTCCACACGTGAGAACCCGAGGCCAAGTTCATCCCAGCACCATCCCATGGGAAAAGCAGCTCGAGCCAGAATCTGCATTATGCAGCGTGCAATTATCAATACACAAGGAATAAAACAATCTGATGAAACGTTACGAAAATTCTCCCTCTGAGTCACCCCGACAGGCAGGAGGAATTGCCAAATCTCTATGCAAATTTGCAATTAGAGGCTTTCCTTGGGAACTGCAAGGAAGTGATGCCACTATGCAAATCTGAGGAGGGGGGGAAAAAAAAAAAGAGGTGAGACAGGAAACCTCGTTTGAACTCCGTTTGCGTAGAAGCCAGTGATCAAAATTTATGTTTTTGAGAACTGCACCAATAAATTCATGCTACTATTTCTATCAAGGCTTCCAAAGTTAAGCATAAGTGGTCTGCCAGGATAAATATTTTCTGAGCCAACTGCTCATTTGGGTGGGGACCTTGATAGAGCAGAAACATATATTTCAGTTGATTCAACATGTTCCACTTATTCTTGGTGAGACAAGACCAGAAACAGGCAGCCAAAGCAGCAAAAATGCATTTATTTCCTAAATTTTGATTAATAATGATGTATTTAATGGGTAAGAGGATCTGGATGATATTGGATGGCCAATATGCAGATGCAACAGAAGTTTTAATACAGCTCTGTGAGGGAAATAATAATTTTATAATTGTGCAAGAGTTTTCTTGCAACCAGGTCACTTGTTTTAACAGTTTAATCTGTAGCTGTCCTCTAAATAAGTGCTTTCACAATGCTAGGAATATTTGTTATTAATTTTGCAGAGCAGCAGAGGATCATTCACTTTTGACAAAGGTGTTTCTCAGAAAGCCAGGAAGAAATATTGTATTGTGCTTTAAAGTGTGGAGATACCTTACAGGGTCATCTGAGAATGGTGAGAGAAAAAGAGAAACAAGCCCTGGTAGCTGCAGTTTGGTTTGGGGCTGATCCCTTACCCTGTTGCAGAGACAAGACATGCATTTTTTTTTTGCAGTGAAACCTGTTTTGGATACAATTCCAATTTGTTTGAGCAGACAAAACATGCTACTTTCAGCTCAGCTCACTGTAATTGCATCACAATAAGATGAAAATAAGTGCCCAGCTGTTTCCTGCTGTGTTATGGTAAACAGCCTGCTGGTATGTTTGGCTGAAGTCACTATCAAGGTTTATTGACCCAAAAAGATTAAAATAGTGCATGGCAAAAATCTAAATCACTTCTTACAACTGAAAAATAACATCCAGTGGGCTAATGGGTACTCATTTTAATGGCAGAAGGTTTTTATTTTTTGACACTTATTTTTCACCAATGAAAGCTCTGTCTGCAGGGATAGGGTTTTTTTGTGCCTTAAAGGCTTTTTTGTTCTTTTATAGCCTCAAGCTGCCTCCCCAGGATGCACAAATACTGTGTCTCCTCTTGCACTCTTGAGGGTTGTTTAAAATTGCAATTCTTCATCCCTCAGGAGGGCTTCAGTCAGCTGGATGAGGATGGTTCTGTTTCATTTACTTGTGTTCATTTTTTTTCAGTCATGAGAAAGCTGGGGTTTTTTGTTGTTTTTTGTTTTCTTTTTTCTAAATTCATTTTGGTGAGCTGATTTAATCCATTAACCCCCAGGAAGATTTTATAGCTTTCAATATTAAGCTGCCACAGTGGTCTTTGTTTATTCAGGTTGATGGCTAATATATGAGATTTGGAGTTTGACCATCAATCACCTCTGGTGTCAGGAGAGAGCTGAAGTTGCCACACATAGCTCATGTGTGCTTGGTCATGTGGTAAATCAGTAAAAAAAGAAGAGATAAATAATGACACAACTATATAAAGTGATGTAAAAAGCAGGGGACTTGGAATTTCAGAAACTACACTGAAATTGCGTCAGGCACTGACCATTCTTGAAGAGAGAAAAGTTGGGTTTGATGCCCAGAAGAGAAATATCCCAACCTGAGCTTTCCAAACCAACCAACCCAGTGCTTATCAGCAGAATCACAGAATTGTTTAGGTTGGAAAAAGCCTTTAAGATCAAGTCCAACCATGAACCAGCACTGCCAGGGTCCCTCAGCACCACATCCACACAGCTCTGCAATCCTTCCAGGGATGGTGGCAACCGCTTCCCTGGGCTCTACTGCAAAATCAGCTTCAATTTTGTTACTCCCTGGAGTCTTCTGCTGGCACAGCTCAGTTCTGCAGCCACTCATCTTCTCTACAAAGCTCAGAGGGATGCTTGAGGGCTGGATTAGGAGTGGGTGGGAGCACAAGAACATGCTCCATTGGCTCCTTGCTGTGCTCCAGTCTCTCTCCTTCCTTTCTGAAAGAAACAACCCCAGCACATGCAGGAGAAATGCAGCATCTTCAAGGTGACCAGATGAATTTTAGCCACGTGCTACTTGCAAAGCACAGGGTGTTCTGTGTCTCTTCCATGCCCTCCAGCAGATCCTGCTCAGGTTCCCAACACCCAACTCATCCCTCCCTACATCCCACAGCTCTGTGATGCTGAGTTCATCCCTGGTGCAAAACAGCCATTTCATAAAAAATAAAAAATACAAAATTCAAAAACCCCAAACAAATACAATCTTCTCCAGACCTTCCAGTTGTAGATGGCTTTATCTGAAGCAGGGGAGCATAAGGAAACTGCAAAATAAACTCTGAAGTAAATAAAGGAACCACAGAAAGTTGTTGAAGTTCCTCTTAAAAAAATAAATCTTGTCTTGAAGGGCATGAAGTTAATTTTGTGTTTATGTCAGATAAGAATCAAAAGATAGTTGCTTTAACAAGGGTGTTGTGGCTTTTTCACATCTTAATTTCTGCCTGTCTATAACATATTTATGCAGGATAATGTGTGCCAGGGAATACAAAGATAGTGACCAAAAGTCATAATTGTGATATTAGTACCATGCTCTAACCAACTGAGCTCATCTCAAGGTCATTAGGATCCTTTAGTTGTTATCAAATTTTCTCCATGTTTCAGGGTGAATAAAATGAGAAAAGTATTTTCCTGTCTCTCCTAAATCCTTTCTTATATCAACAGTTGCATGCTATAATATTGTTTAAAAGAAAAAAAACCCTCTTAAAAAAGGTTATGGATCTGTTCTGCAACATCTCTTAATGGAGAGAAGAAAGATCTGCTGCAATAAATCTGAAGACAGGTGAGGGTTCCAAAAAGGTAAAAATAACCCCTTCAGTCTTAGGGAGATAATTTAATCTCAGAATAAAGTATTCTCCTTCTAAATGAAGGTAACAATAATAATATTGCATAGGTCTGCTTGATTCAGGTGAAGACTGCTGAAGGAATTTTCTGAAAGCACTGTGAAAAGGGTAAGTGAAAGACAAAATATTACAATGCCATCCCAATTTTTAAAAACCCCTAATCAACAGAAAAAAAATCAAAAGAACCCACCAAAAAAAGCCCCAACAAAACGTAAGCAAAAAAACCAAACAACATGCAAAGAATGATTAATCACTTCTTGTTTGTGTCCTCCCTAATTGCAGGGACTCCTCCTTTGCTCCTCTGCACTCCTGAAGTCTAAGTGAGCACAGCTCCACTCCTACAAAAGCTCTGTGAGTTCAGATGTGTCCCTTCGTCCCTCAGCTGGCCTGGGGGACACTGAGCAATGTCCCCAACCCAGGAAAAAAAACACCAAAAATTGGCAATTTCCTGAGATTTCAGATCTCTCCGGCATCTGTTGTAAGAGAACATTTAACTGGAGCTTGAAATCTTCTGAAATGATTTTTCCTGATGAAGAATCCAGTGATGTTTCAATTGTTTCAGTGAAGATCAGGGGCTGCACATTTGTCTTTTCAGAAAATCACCAAATAAGAATATCTGCCGCTTTCGAGTCCAGATCCTCTCTGGTTTCAGGCAGAGGGAATTTTGACTCTCACTGTGCAAGGGCTGTTGAAATATGGTTCTCCCAGATTTAGAGAAACAGCGTGCAACTCGATACAAATGTTCTCGAGTTCTTAAGGAAAGTAATGAACGCCATAAATCCCACGGATTTGGCTCAGCTGAAAACAGCGACCGGACGAGATCAGCTGAGCAAGTTATTTTGTCAAGTGAACACCATGTTGTTCTTCACTGAGAAAATCCTGCTGCAGCACCTCCCCTGTCCTGACAGTTCCAATAAGAGATAAATTGGTGGCACAGCCGTCCCCTTTATGTGTCTGTCTGTAGCCAGTAAACCATCCCAGCATCCAAGACATTCTTGCCTTGTTGTTTTGCTGACCCACAGGGACCTCCAGCCCTGCAGAGCTCCTCGCTGGGCACTGAATTTGCTGCTCCAGGTCATTTTCTTTCTTCCCCCGACTTGCATCCAAGTGGCCTTATTACTTTAGTGGGTTGTGTTCCCATCCCTCTTTACTTGAAAAAGATCTCCCACCTGGTAAATCCTCTGATTGTAGTTAAGCAATCTGAGTCCATATAATTCATGGCTGCAAAAGAAGCTTTTTTGGAAAAAACTCACCAGTGGGCTGCATATGGCAAGAACAGCGTTCCTGGGACTACATGACTTGGAGAGGAATAAAAGCTTTCACTGTCAACACCACGGAACAACCAGGAATGCTGTGGCTAGAAAATTCACGCTGTTCTCTCAGCCTCCCCCTCTCCAGGGCTCTGCTATTGTTCCAGCTGGGATTTGGAGGATCCTGGACTTACTTTCTTCTCCTTCCAGATGACTCATGGCAGATGCCATCTTTCTTCTCCTCAGCTCCTGTCACTGCCATCCCTTTGCTGCCCAGGAGGTTGGGATTGCAGCAGGAGGGTTGTCCCCTCCCCAGGGTAAGGGGGACACAGGGGGAGACCCCACTGACACCCCCTGATCCAGAGGAACCAGACCCAAACCAGCCCAGCTGCTCCCCAGCTGGGCCAAAGCCGAGAACATGGAATCACAGAATATTCTGGGCTTGAAGGGACCCACAAGGATCATCATGTCCAACACACGGGGTTAATTTCTGCCTCTGGCCATTCCTAATGAGCTATCAGGATAATTAAGTTTGAAATGAAGCTCTGAGCACTGCTGACACCACTGCTGGAACACATTTATGTGTTTCAGTTTTACATTCCAGCACGTGTCACCTTCCACACAGTCCCTCCCATCCAGGGTGGCTCCCAGGGAAGGGTTCAGTGCCTGATTCAGGAGGTGCCGAGCGCTCCCCAAGGCCAGCCAGGGCTGACAGAGCTCAGCAGCAGCAGGCTCAGGATCTGCATTTTCACACCCACCGTGTGAACAAGCAAAGCTCTGCAGATAATAATCAGAAGCTACTTTTAGGACCACCATACCCAAGAACAAAAATCCAACCAGTGACTCAATCCAACAAGTGACTCAAGGCTGCACTGCCTGGGTGCAATTCCCATGCATGGCACTTGGTGCTGATGAACCTGACAACAAAACAGTACCTTAGAATTCACATGAAGGTAAAGATCACCATAAAGTTGGTCTTTCCCAGTCCTTTTTAGCTCCACCTGGACAAAGAGAGTGGGACAGACAGTTCTCTAATTGAACAGGCATTGCTGGGAGCACAATTGGAGATGAGGTTTTGCTGCCCTGTTCTTGTCATCCACTGGCTCCTCCAGACATTCCCATTTCTTTTTTCTTTTAATTCCCTGCATTAAGTACCAGTATCACTGTTCCCTGTAGTCCTACTTCAGCAACTTTTGAAAGAGCAAAGTTCCCTTCGTGGATAATATGTAAGCAAACCACAGATGCTCTAATACGAGGTACTACCCTCTTAAAAAGACAATATCTCTCATTCACTGTTATTTAAGACGAAGAGCAAGAAAAGTGACATTTTAAAACACTCTCTAATTCCTGCACACTGCCATATGCTTCTATTCTCTTTTGGTAACAATTCCCTTTTCCCTTTTAACTATTTGTCCTGTACTTTCTGTTTGCTGTCTTTCTCCAGCTGGCCACCAAGCTCCAATAATTCATTCTGTTCTGTTCAGGATGTGTATATTTGTGTATTTTCCAGTTGAGTCTGATTACCAAAGCTAACATTTGATCACTGACTTCCACACATGCACCACTATCCTCGACTCCTTTCCCTTTGACAGTTGCACAGTTGGTGAGAGCCTCCTCTCCAGCAGTTCCTGCCATACGGAGCTCCTGGGAACTTTTAACTCCATTGATTTCCAGCTCCTTTCAAATCCCACCTGCAAAGCTGTTTCTCTGTGCTTGAATCCCAGCTTCTATCTCCTGCTAATCTAAAACCTCATGCTATACAGAATAATTTACTATATTTGTTGTAATTCTCTTTCTTTCATAGCTCGCCATTAAAGGAAATTACACACAAATATAAAATGTGGCAAATGCAAAATCCTGATTTATCCTAACAGTCTCAGTCTAAATTAAAAACTGAGGGGTGCTGTTGTATCAAAGTGATTAATGAATGTATCAGTGGGTATAAGGTAGATACCTACTAAGTTAAAAAGTGGTAGAATTGAGCTCCAAATAATGGCTGTGGTCATTTATGGTACCTCAAGTTCACAATGCCCCATCCCTGGAAGTGTTCAAGACTGGGCTTGGAGCAACCTGGTCTATGGAAGGTGTCCCTGCCCAGGGCAGGGGGTGGGACTGAGCAATCTTTAAAGTCCCTCCCAGCCCAACCAAAATTCCATGAAATCATCATTGCCGTACACCTACGGGGCACCTATATCCATTAAAGGTCCCTTATAGGGAAACAGCCAGGATCAGAGTGATTCCTGCCCACCAGTCTCTACTGGGAAGGCTGGAAAGAGACCCAGAAACCCTCAGAACTGGGTTCTGTGCATGCCAAACAGCCCAAGCAGTGCTCCCACTCCCAATGGGGTCTTCACTGCTTCTCTATGGCTCTCCAACATCTTCTTTTCAATAAAAATACTTCAAATATGAATTTTTCTCACCATGAGTAGTTAGAAAAGAAATCCTCTATTGTGCAGATGTGGAACCATCAGATTTTCATCCTGTGGGGAGCTGTGTCCATCTGCCTGTTGGTCCTCTGCATTTTTCACAAGGTTTTATGGTAGGAAAACAGCTGAAACACACAGGTCCTTCCTGATCCCAGTGCTGGGGGTGTCAGCAGAGCAGTGGATGGAGGAGATGACAGAAGGTCCCTCCTCAGCCACACAGAACTGCACAAAAATGCCCTTCAAGTCCATCCGTGCTGCAGGAACTGTTTTAATTTGACAGTACTTGGTGGTGCAGTTCCTGAAAGTCACAGTGGAAATTTCTTTCAGGTTCTCACTCTTTTCCCCATGGCTCCAGAGGTTGCTGAGCCCCAGCAAAAGCTGCTCTTGGTGAATCACTGCTGTGGTTTAAGATCATCCACATCCAGGCTGGGCTTGCCATTTCTGTGGGAGCAGAAATGGGTCTCTGGGGGAGAAATTCTGGAAGCCCTGGAATTCAGTGACATGGGTTGAAGCAAGTGGAGCAAACAGCAGAATTTCATCACCACCTCCAGCCCATGCTGACTGGATGGATCTCAGTTTCCAAAGTGTCCCTTGGCTCGCTTACACAAAGGCTCCCTCCACCCTCCTCACCTGCAGCTGGCCACAAAGCCAACCTGGGCTTTTAAATATCCCAATCTATAGAGTTTCTTTGCCTTGTTGTAGGTGACTGTAGAATGACAACACTTTAAAAAAGTCTGGGAATTTGAGGCAGGCACTCCAGGCTGCCATCTGATGGTATTTAAAACTCTCTGATACCTTTAAAAATCACAGAATCATGGAATGGTTGCAGTTGGAAGGGACCTTAAAGATCATCTTGTTTCAATCCCGCTACCATGGGCAGGGACAACTTGCACTAGATTATTTCTAAGAAGAAATATGGCCCAAAAGCCCTAAACTAAAGAGCTAGCATTACTCAAGTGTTCCAGCCATCAGATTAAGAACTACTTGGGACTCATACCATGGACATCCATGTCTATTGCTCATCTGTGTCTCACTGATTCCTTGCTCCCAGCTCCACAAATCCACTGGCAGCAGCACTATTCCCACCAAGCAGAAGGTGTGGCAAACCTTAGAAGTTTCTCTGTGCTACACAGCAACTGAAATTTCAGAAGGATGCATCACAGCATTCATCTGAGAACAAATATATTTAGTTGGCATGGAAACAGGAAGTTGGGCTGAATGTGGTAAATATCTAGAAGTCATAAAAAAAATCGAGCAAGTCAGGATAATGAACATTAGAAATGCAAACTGGCTGAATGCTTTTGAATCATGGCTCTTTTGCAATTATCACCCCTGTTTTCATTTGAACATGAGTGAAATCCACTTAAACTAAGCTGCTCCATTTTATGCCAAATACTTCTGTAACATCCTCATGCAGATAAGTCTTTTCTCCCTTTTTTATAATCTGAGGAAAAAGAAATTAAAGGGCTGAAAACCTCCATTGCTATTCGCCTTCATTTCCTTGGCAGTATTAATGAATTGAACATAATTGATTTTCTGTCTCAGAATCTCCTTTAAAACTCTATTTATGACTTGATTGTTTGGAGGTATCCCTATGGTTTGAGTATCTATAGTGTTGCTACTTCAGGTTTTTGCAAACACGAGGAATTTTTTTCTCCTCTGTTATACCAAATTTTATATCATACTCAGTCCAAATCTATGGCTAAAAAAATTAGAACAAGGGATGAAAAGAATAGGATTTTTTTTTTCTGAGAAAATTCTTGTCTGTAATTCCCAAAAAAACAGATTCTTGGAGGTTTTTAGTAAAGTCAGTTGGGGTGATTACCCTTCAAAAAAGATTCTGAAATTAAAAGAATCCTAAAGAAATCTAGGTAGTATAGGAAAAAAAAGATCACTACCATGGATTTTTATACTGGCCCCAGTTCAGCAAGACTTGTTGCCCATGCCTAAATTCCTGGATTCATTAAGCTCTTAGTGATGTGTGTCATTTTTAATTACACATTCACAGGATGTAGAGTCTCCTGTATGAACAATGGAGATTTTTTAACTATGACTGACAAATGCACAAAGCCCCAGGACCTAAGAAATAATATTTAGTAGGAAATCTTGTCTCACATTAGATCCAGGCACACATCAGACAACCAAGGGATGCATTCACTCCAAAAGTACATGATACAGGAACACAATGGGATCACTGGACAGGAAGCTGATCCCACAGTTTTGTAGGACTGAGATACAAGAAACTTTGCTGCTTTGCAAGGAAATGGTTTGGACACACCCAAATTTGCCAGAAACCTTCCCAGGCTGCTTTAACAGTCTTGTGGCCATATATATTCAACAACAACAATATATATAAAATGATCTATTACAGTTTTCACATTTACCGCTAGTTGATCACTTTCCATGAATACAATTATTTATGTCTCAAGAAGCTGGACATCTAATTTCTAAAGGAAACATTCAACATTTTAACCTGTAGAAAGATGATAAAGCTCTAGGACTCCACTCTCAAAGAGCAGGACAACCAGGAAACTGGACAACTGGAAACAGGACAACTGGAAAACCAGGACAGACACAGGACAACCTTCATGGAAAAGATAAAATTATTTAGGCCAGAACTTTTGAGTAATGTGATTGGAACCCATCATCCAGAGATCGTTGCCATATGGCACCACTGGTGAGACAACGCAGACACAAAGTGATTGCACCAACCCACACTGTAAAATGGGAGAGGAAAAGTAAACAGGAGTAAACATGAGTTCATCCAAGAACATGAAGTATGGGAGTGGAAAAGCTCCATAAAAACAACAGCTCCTCTCCAAGAGCAGTGCCACACTCGCCTCCAGAACAGCTCAGGGCTCGCTGACAGCCCAATGTATTTTTCTCCCCTTTATTTATAGGATGGTTTGTCTCTCTGGATGATTATTATAATGAAAGGTTAAGCCTGTGTGATCACCAGAGGGTCACTGTGTCAAAGAGTTAAACTTTGTGGCTGTGTCAGTCACTCTTAAAGGCTGAAGAGTTATGAGGACATTGCACTGGAAAAATGGCCAACATGGAGCACTAAGATACCACCCAACAAGCCGTAACGAGAAACAGCTTCTTAGTTTTAATTAAAAGCACAACAAAATGTTTTTTCATGTCTCATTCATTTGTTTGTTGTTGTTATAGAATCAAAACACGAGATTTTTCCTTTTAATGAAAAACAGAAGCTCTTTAACCCTCTCTCCTCCTTATTTATAGACATGTAAATGCTTGGAAAAGTGGCTTTTGGAATGGCGCCAGCACAATCTCCATGTTTTATGCAATTCTGATTCACACAGTATTTGGTAAAAGCAGAAAGCAAGTTCTGCCCTGAATATTTCAAGTCCCTGATCAGCTGATGAGTTGTTAACTACTGTTAACACTTGATGAACGTGTTTACAGGTAGCCTGGCCAAACCCAGTAACTGGAAACATGTCAGAGCTGTCACTTTTGCATTTTTCTTCTGGAGAGATAAGCAGAACTAATGAATTAACCGGTCACAGAGGAGACAAGTAACAACTTCCAAAATGTTTGTCTGCAAAACAGACCGAAGCCACCTAAACCAAACCAGTTTCAGTGGCTCCAGCTGCTTCAGAAAGTCCCAGCGGATGGAAGGCGGAGACAAGACCATTGAGGAACTTGGATGTGAGCTCTACCAAATCTGTCAACACATCAAGCTCAAAGATGGACAGCACAGTGGAATTTAAACAACATTCCTGTTCCATTATACTGGGGAACAGGATGTTACCATCTGAACTAGTCCTTCATTAATTAAGTCTGGACAGGAGAGTTCTGTAGGTTGGTTTGGAGCAGATGCTCATGTAGGAGGAAACCTTGAAGGCACCCTGTGAATCTGCATGTGCAGCCTTCTACCTCTGTATTTCATGAGTCACTTTCTATTTCTTCTTCTGGATCCTTCTGAACACAGGTCAGGGACAAAAAAAAAAGCAAAATGGCAGTGGCAGAGACGAAAGGAAAACATAAAGAAAGAAATAAATTGGAAGAGGACATCCCTCACAGTGTGCAGCCAGTGCTGCTCCCTAAGAAGGACAGCATTCTTTAAAGAGCTGATTTTCCTCCTTCTTTTCCAGGAGACTCTGAAGCCAAAATGCAATGCTTGTAGGCCAGCCCACTCACTACATCAAATCCCTCCAGTGCTGCAGGCACTGGAGCTAAGGAAGAGACTGGTCAAACATCTGGATTTGGGAGATGGGGGGACAGAAGGGAACAGCTCATCACTGCCACTCCAGTGAGGAAATACACCTATTAAACACCATGGGTGCCAGAGAACTCCTATGTGCCAGTAGGACGACAAAACTGAGGAAAAAATATTAGAAGTTAATGATCATTAATCTTCTATACCCACCCCAACTGATTATTCCTGCAGGTAAGGAGTTAGAAATGTTTTATGTAGGATATATGCTGTTGATACTGTTTACTCAGCACCAAATAAAGTTCTCAAATGCTTCAAAACTTGATTTGTATTAGAAATAAATAAATTCCTGTCCGATTCAGGCATTCATCACCTTCATATTCTCCTGAATATTTCAATTTAATCTGTTTTGAATGCAGATCATTGACTTTCTGTTCCAACATTGTGTGTAAACACCACACTCTATTTTGCTCAGAGCACATTAAATAATCTCTGACTTCACTGGAAGTGTCCAGAAAAAATTTAGCACTATTAATCATTTGAAACTGTTTACAGACATGTTTGGACAATGAATGCAGAAGATCAGGACTAAAGATTATTTTTAGCTGTTATTGTCCAATTATACTTCTCTTCACACAAACCATTAAAGAACAGGTTCGAATAGTCTCAGAAACTTCTATTAAAACACTACAGTCAGTTGCAAACAGTCAGTTTAAAATAAATGCATCCTTTAACAGCCAGAATAGCTGAAATACCAACTTGCAATAGAGAGAAGCAGATAAGTATTTGCCTGAAGGGTTCAGACAGTTTAATTCTCTTTTACTACCAACAAAACAGAAAAGAAAGCTGAGAATTTTGCAGGAAAATATGTGCTTTTGCTTTGAAGGAAGGGATTCTTTTTAACCATTGCACCTCCTTGCTCAAGGGATGGGGACAACACCCAGTACCTGCTCCTGGGCCTTCAGCTCGTGGCGCTGGAGCCTTCTCTGAGCATCATAAAGCTGCCCACAGTAATTCTCCACCTCGTCCTGCAAGGCCTGGAACAACAGCAAGGGATGCAAAACACACGTGAGAAACATGGGATGGCAGCAAAACTTCCAGGTCACGTCTTCCAATGAGCTGGGGAAGGAAGTGGAGCACTGTGAGTCCACCTGAACTTGGTGCTAAGACATGACAGAGGCAGTTTGGCCACTCAAAAAAGTTACTTCGCACAGCTGGGACCACTGACTGAACAAGAGTAGCTGCATCTTATAAGTCCTATCTTATTATAGGCTACTCATCCTAAAAAAATATTATTTTTATGTCTTCATATAGATTATTCATCCTAAAAATGTAAGAAATACCCTCAAAGGTTAGAAGGCAAAGGGAAATGTTGCAACATTTGCATCTGCAAATGTCACGGGTTTTTGTTGTCATCCTATCTGCACAGCCTGAGCTTCCTAGGAGCAGTTTTGCAGTGTACCAACCATTTTTTTCTTTAAGCCAGAATAATCCTTTCTCTGGAAAACAATGTCTGGAATTTGGAGTGGAAATGTATTCCATATTACTGAAGTGGGATGCTGGCCGAGATGAGGGGCTCCCCTCCTGCCCTGTAGACAAATCTAGTATGTGATCTACACATGAAGTATAAATGGCAACAAATAAAAGGAATATTATGACTATGCACTTTACCACAACTACGCAATCTGTATTTCGTTCAGAAGTAATCACTCCTAAACCAAGCTCATAAAATGCATCGACAAATTTATTTTGTAATGATTGTTCTCCTTATATATTTATTTTTATTCCAGCAGTCACTCAGAGCCTTGATCTTTTTGTTACATGCTTAACAAAGGAACAGCGTGCCCCAAGGAACTGATAGTCTGTGTTATTTCTAACAGATACACACCAAACAAACAATACAAAGTTTCAAAGATTTTTTTTTGTTTGTTTTGAAAGTTTCCTCCTCATTGTTGGATGTTTGAATACACGCTTAACATTTACTTACACATTTACTAAAAGCTTAGTGATGTTGTCAGCTTGAATAAAGGCATTGTTAACTGCAAGTGCTGACTCCAAGCAAAGTGCACAATGTGGATGGGGGATTGACACCAACACAGAGGCGGCTGTGGCTGCAGAAAGGGAATATTTTGAGTTATCTTTTGTATGGCAGGAAATCGGGGCATTGATACCCATCAGTGAAAAGCAGCACGGGGCTGGACCTGGGCAGGGGCTTGTGCTGCAAATGCCACTGAAGGAGCCTCCAGTGCTGCTTTTAAAAAAGCTGAGCTGCACAGAGACCTGCTGCAGAGCACTCTGCAATCACAGAATCATTAAGGCTGGAAAAGACCTCCCAGATCATGGAGTCCAACCTTTCACCAGCCCTACAATGGTCACTCAATCGTGTCACCAAATGCCACGTTCACTTGTTTCTTGAACACTTCAGGGATGGTGACTCCACCACTTCCCTGGGCAGTGCCAGTTTTTGACCACACTTTCAGTGAAGAAATTTTTCTTAATATCCAACCTAAACCTCCCTTGGTGCCCCTGCCTTGGACTCAGGGAGCTTTGCAGGACCTGCCACATGGTTAACGTTTGCTTCCAAGTAGCCCAGGGTACCTGTGCACAACTCAGGATCATCAAAAGTCCTCGTGGTGCAAAGATTTAACAGCAGAAATGCCTTGCTCTTTTCCACAGCACCGAAATCCCGCACTCTCCAATAATTTACAGGATAAAATTGCTATTGAGATAAGATAAGAGGACTACTTATGATAGATCTTGCACGCTGTTTTGAAGTGATGCCAGGCATTAACTTTAAAGTCTTATAGCTGTAAGACTGTTACATGTTCTGATGCCAAAAACTGTAACCAGACCCAAGCATGAACTTCAAATCTGCCCAGGGACTTTTATGCTATCACAGCTTCTGAGAAATGTTGAAATCCAGGCTTTGAATTCATAACCAGTCTTCAATACTCAACAAGTCCTGCAGTACCAGGAATTTGCATTAGTATAATGAAATATATGTGGGAATTATGTGTGAATTGTAGGCTTTTTGTTTGCTTTTTGTGCATCTATCTTGTGAGGTAAAACACAAACGAGCATAAAAGGTAAATATAGAAGTGAGCAATGTAGAAAGGCAATAAGGAGCAGGGTCGTTCCGCATAGCAGGAAGATCACCAAAAACTCAATTAATTGGACAAAAATCCTGCCATAACCCCAAAGTGTCCATTCACAACCAGGATGGCTCTCAGGAACATTCCTGGAGCACATTTTGGATAAATTACAAAGTATGACCCATCTTCTCCTGCTCTTTCAGGATCAGCTTTTCCAGTCCAAATGGGGAAAAATAAGGAGGGAGGAAACCTCAGCACACATCACTCATCCTTCCCTTGTGCTCAAGAGTGAGTTGACTCTTTCACAGGACTTTGAGGCTGGCCAAGAGATAGCATTTAAATGTATAAATTCATGTGAGTCCATGTAAATTTTGTGCCAGAGAACAGATTTGTATCCCCCCATCTGAAGGTCGTGAGTACAAAACTGTATCTCAAACCTTTCCTGCCCAAGACAGAAACTCCATGGTGGCAAAGAGAACTGGTGCCCTGCTCCTTCCTTCCTTCCATTCTCCCTTTTTACATCTCTTATTTACAGCTAACTTCTTCTGCAGAGGATAAAACGAGAGGTTCCTTTAAATCTGAGGGCTTGCAATGCATCTGAAAGTCATTTAATTTGGGAAATTCAGATAACACAGCCTTTGTTAGGTTCACCTACGCTAGATAGTGCTTGCCAGCACAGAGCACACATGTTTTATTTCATTAGGAGAGCAGAAAATGTCTTAAATTTAAATTTAGAAATAAGGTATTTTTACTATAGCATGTAAGTTCAGCAAACTAACAACTCTTCCAGTTATCCATTCACCATTTGTCCAAACCAGAATTTACTGTATGAACTCACAGATTTTTCCAATCACATCATAACTGGCTGTTGGCAGGTTTTGTATTGGGATGGCAAAAAAACAACTCAGCTAACTCCTTGGATCAATCACAAATACCTTTAACTGGACCCTTTTTGGACTATTCCTGTGCTGCATAAATTCCAAGTAATTAATGTTCATTTGAGTACTCCAGCTATTCTATCAGTGCAAAGGCAGAAAAAAGTAAAACCAAAAGTTCAGCATTTCATCAAAGCTGTGCCAAAATGAAAAAGTAACATCAAAATCTCACAGTTGCTGTAGATTCCTGCATGTGATTAACTCTGAATACAGCAATTAGAAGCAAGCAAGTTTGTTGCCCATGATTTTAGTTTTCTAGCAGGGATCAGGAGAGATGTCATGAATAATGCACCTTTTTGAAGATCACACTGAAAATTCTCTCTGTAGTCAAAAAGTCTCATATGCAGTGGCCAGAGTCTGAATGCTGATGGCAATTCCTGAAGCTACCAGAACCCTCAAATCTTTCTCAAAACAGACAGGGAAACTTTTCCCATGTAGAATACTCTTTAAAACAGCAGAGGACTTACCCCAGGTACACCTCAGAACATATCTTTTGTAAAATTAAAGAATGTTTTGTTGTGTTTAGAAATGCAGTTTTTATTCTACGGCTTCAAAGCTCACATTTTGCCCAAAGAGCAGCAGAGTTTATCATTAATAACTGCTGAGATGAAGAAAGAGGGATTAAAAATAAAAATCCAGGCCAATTTTTAAGTGTCAGAGGCTTTTTTTCCCCCTGAACAGAAAACAAAACTTAACTTAGTTAAATTTTTCCAGGTTCTGATGAATTCCTGTCCCTCAGCTGTGCTAAGCTGACTTGCATCACTCTTAGAAAGACAATTTTTTTTTTTTTCAGTTAAACGGGCTTTCAAATGCCATGTAAACATGTTTGCTGTTGAATGTCTACACCATACCTGACCTTAGAAGTGCTTTGTGTTGGCCAGAGAACAAAGAAATCAAATGTTTTGCTTTCCAGCCCAGATATCCTACATTTGAAAGGCTCTTAAAAATGTAAATGAGATAATAAACTCCACTGCAATAATGTGGGTGAATTACAGCTGGAGAAAAGGAAAAGTAATTTGATTTATTTCTAAAAATGGAAAGGATGCTAAAATAAAATCATATTGTTTGGGTCTCACACGGCATTGAGAGGCACGGGAAGGATGGAAGGGAAAAGCAGCAGCTTTGAGAAGGCAGCACTGGAATATTCTGGGCAGATTTTGGGACCTGGAGTGGAGTTTGTGGATGAGTCCATCCCAGTCACTGTGGTCCAGAGCTGCTGGACACTGATGTGGAAGGAGAAAAGAACCTCTGAGCTGCATTTCTGGGTAGGCACCTTTTATTCCCCCTATTCTCCCACTGTGGGTGGATTATCTCCAGGAAAATGTTTAATGGAGTTTTTTTCAGCCCCCAGTGGAATTTATTTCAGCCCCCAATGGAGTTTATTTCAGCCCCAAGGGAGCAGCACACGTGGGGTTGGGGCCTGTGAGGCTCCAGGAAAGCTGGGATGATGCACAGGATCAGAGGAATTCCGTGGGATACCTGAGGGGCAGACTGAGGCTGGGAAAAAAATGTGGTTTTTTTTTTAAAAAAAACAACTTGTAAAGCATGGAGTTTTGACAAGGAGCCCTAAAGAGAAAAAAGGTGCAATGCCAGCATTCCAAAATCCCTTGTCAAGGCAGGAATTAATTTTTGGTGTTAGTTACAGGGCTTAATCTAAATCAACTAAAAGTCAGTGAGAGAAGGAGTTTGAAGAATCCCAGGAACAAGTATGGAATGGGAATGCAGGAAGGATTTGGTCTTTAATATATGAAAACTGATTTGATTATCCTTTAACCACACGATATTTTGCAGAAGTGCTGGATTCCCTGAAAGAAAGTTCAGTTCTGAAGAATTACATAAACAGAAACAATTACAATTCCTAATTTCTTAGTATTGATTACAACTGTGAAGAAACTGTTTATAAATGTGAGATGTTTTCCTTCTTTAACCTGAAATAATTTCCTATTTTTGGTATGTTCCTGAGAACAGACAAGGCTTGATTCCTGATCCCATCACATCAATGGGAAGCCATGGGTCACAACCATTTATCTCTCTGCTCTGAGGGTTGAATAAATAAGTGACACTTTCAAAAAAAGGAAAATTTCCTAAAAAACATCAAGTATCAATGTACTTTAATTTTGGAACAGAAAGTGACATCAGAAAAGTTGCTGCTCATCCTGATCAGATTATGCCAGATAATGTCAGTCCTTTTTTTTAGAAATATGTAATTTTTCTTAGCAACTCTGCACATATGGATGTGCATTTGCATCAAGCCCTCGAAATTTATGACCAGTGCACAGTAAAGCTACCACTGAAGGTAGTGAGAGTTAGCACTTTTCATCTTCAAAGAATTTTTCAAATGTTACCAAATTAATATAATTAGTTAATGAAAGATGCAGTAATAAAAGCTACTCTAATTACCTACTGTAGTCTTAATTATCTCCTTACTAATGCCCACAGAAGGAGGCTTCCACTTTACATCCTCAAAACATGTGCCAACAATAATTCTGAATACAGGCCTCTCTTCAAGTGCCTTCTAAATTCAAATTACATCCATTGATGTGTTTTCTCTCCTCGTTCATGAGAAGAAAATCCCTGGAACTTTGAGAAAAAAACCTCATGTGAATGTTAATAAAAATTAAAGAGATTTTTTTTTTCCAGAAATACACATGGAGATGCTTTAAAATTTTGTCTTAAAAAATTTAATTTTCAAAGTCTTTATCTCTCCATGAAACCAGAATTATGAGCTGTCTGGGCAAAAACTTATTCACATTAAATGGCCTCACAATTTAGAGTCAAATACAACTCTATCCAAAGCAAGCAGCCAAGAATCTCATCCAGATTTTTAAAAACAATCATTAAGTTTGCTAAAATATTTCATGGAGATAAATTGATTTATCTGGGTTTATTACTACTATAAATAAATTGGGCAAATATATCTGTGAAGACCATTGATGTAATGCCATGAGACAGAGTAAAACAAGGGTGTTTTAAAAAGTGAAATAGTGATGTTTGAGCCAAATTGTTGGGGCATCCTCAACTCTTCTTGGGTTTTCACTGAGCTCTTGCCCATGACACTGCAAACAAAAACCTCTGTACTTGGAGCTCTCTCTTGGTTTTGGTGCAAAGCAAAGGAAATCTTCTGGTTTTAACCTAATACATATGTTTGCTGTTCACATATGGCAAAATTCCTTTCTGGTGGGAACTTTTTAGCTTTTTTTGCAACACACTATATATCCAAAAAGTTTCCTTTGATGTTGAACTATTGCTCCACGACTCATTATGCTACTGATTCAATATGAAAGGCAAAATTTCTGCGGTTTCTGTTAAAACAATGGCTTTGTTTTTGCAAACAAAGTTTTCCACAACCTATATGCAGGGGCCAACATTATGACAAGAGCAAAGAAAATCTATTTTTTTACACAGAAAATAGTCACGGTGTTTAATAACAGGAATTATTTCTCTATCCTGTAGGTACACTACAATTGCTATTATGACTGTACAGAAAATTTAGGGTTTATTGTTCCTCAGGAACTGAAATTAAAATGCCTTATGCAATATTTGACATCTTTCTTTCCTATTTTACTTTCACTGACCTCCCAGCCTGTAACCATCAGTCTAACTTCAGGATCTGGTGAAGTTGGGAACAGCCAGGGATGGGTGGTGGAAAGGGGGAGACCTGCAAAGGCTGCTCTTCACAATGTCCTACTATGCAGTGACAGCAAATCCGTGACTCTTCATGCCTAACATTTAATTTCAACCACTAAACACTATTTCATGAAGAGTGAACATGAATTACAACACAGAATGAAAATGCAAATTGGTAATACCTTTGTAAATGTGTCCCTACAAGTGTTGGTTACCCACTTTCTGCTGTCATTATTAAAAAAAAAAAAAAAAGTTTTCTTGGTCACAAATCAGATAAAAGGCATAATTTCCAAAGGCATAAATTCAGCAACTCGCACTTGGATTAACGTGAGAGAGAGAGGAAAGAAAGAAAGAAAGAAAGAAAGAAAGAAAGAAAGAAAGAAAGAAAGAAAGAAAGAAAGAAAGAAAAAAAAGAAAAGAAAAAGAAAAAGAAAAAAAGAAAAGAAAAGAAAAGAAAAGAAAAGAAAAGAAAAGAAAAGAAAAGAAAAGAAAAGAAAAGAAAAGAAAAGAAAAGAAAAGAAAAGAAAAGAAAAGAAAAGAAAAGAAAAGAAAAGAAAAGAAAAGAAAAAAGAAAAGAAAAGAAAAGAAAAAAGAAAAGAAAAGAAAAGAAAAGAAAAGAAAAGAAAAGAAAAGAAAAGAAAAGAAAAGAAAAGAAAAGAAAAGAAAAGAAAAGAAAAGAAAAGAAAAGAAAAGAAAAGAAAAGAAAAGAAAAGAGAAAAGAATAATTTTACTCTAGGAACAGAATCAAGTCTCTCTAGCAGTAGGGAAAAAAAATTAAAGTAGGTCATTTAACATAAAAGAAAAATATATGCAAACATTTTGCAGCGTGGCAGGCTCTAACATAAGCTATTTTCATTTTTGACAATTCATAGGCAAGAAACTGACTGGCAGTACATGATAAATTTGGGATCAGCATTAGCTCCAGAGCAGTCCCATAACATTTCCACACCAGATTTCATCTTTTGGAGATCACCTGAGCACTGTCAGGATTCTCAATGTGCCTACTTTTTCCTGCTTTGCTCCTGTAAGATACTGCTGTGTTTTCATAATTTTCTGCACATACCTAGTTGAGCTGACCAAAATTTTAAGATCATTTTCCTGCGAAGTCTTTAGGTCTATTAGAAGGAATTCTTCCCTATTATTCCCAGGTGGGGAGGCCTGGCACAGGGTGCCCAGAGAAGCTGTGGCTGCCCCTGGATCCCTGGAAGTGCCCGAGGCCAGCCTGGGGAGCACCTTGGGACAGTGCAAGGTGTCTCTGCCCATGGCAGGGGTGGAATAAGATGGGTTTTAAGGTCTCTTTTAACCCAAATCTTTTCAAGACTTCATGATTCTAAGATACATCCCTAAAATACCTCGATGGCACCAGCAGGGCTATTTGTAGACATAAAATTAGGCAGGGGCTTAAGCATTTTGCTCAGTCAGGGCTTCACTGCAGGACATTATAAACTCAATTCTTTTGAAAGGCAAAGGATGCCATAGAGTCCTGCAGAGATAACAGTTCAAAGAAAACAGCAGTATAAATTGTAAAGTCGGGTATTTTTGTCAGGGGGAGCCAAGGAGGGAATTGGTTTTGCTTTGTTTTAGTGGCTCAGGTGACAGGAGGGAAAGGGAGGCAAGGTTCAAAGGCTGTAATAAACTGGCTTTCATCTGCTTTTCTCAACGGGCCACAAAACCCAACAAGCACTTGCCATGTCCAAGCACTGCTTTGTCTACGACCAGGACACTTTGGGGCTGTTGTGATTAAGTCAATCAAAAGCCTCTGAGTTGGAAGATTGACTGTAAAATTTACCTGGAGTATTTTTTCTTCCCCTTTTTCCCAGCCCACATGAGTGTCATGGTCAAGAGCAGAGCAGAGGCTGCCAAAAGGAGAAAAGCCCTGACCTGTTTCCCTTTTGCACTCGCCGAGGTTTAGGCAGAAACACCAGTGGTGCACATTTACCAGATAAAATGAATCTTTTAAACCCAAAGATACCATGACATCTTAAGCATACACTTATGAAGGAAAAGTTCAGAACTCCATTTTAAACCACTTAGGAGAGGATTTACCAAGATTCTGCCTAATGTTCAGCTGACACTTTGTCAAAAACATTTATCACGAAGCTTTTGAAGTTTCTTAGCTCCCCCCGAGTTATTAAAACTTGAACTGCAGAGTTTGTTATCAGCCTCAGAGCACGCACAAAATACATCAGGTATTTTTTCAGTCAACCTTTCAGTCTGATTTTGAGACTATTATACAAAATACAACATTCCCAATCAGGTTAATGTCTGACAGATAATGCTGAGCGGGTGGAACCGCTGACTGATTGATCTGTGAGACAGTTTTCATTTCCTAATTTGCTTTTTATTAAACACTTTGCAATCAAAGGAAACAGCAAGGAGTCTGCCATCCTCTGAGCAGGTTTCCTGTGAACACCTGATGTTGGCTTCAACATTTTCAGGCAACTTCTTCAATTTTTGATGCTCTGTTGCAAGAGCGTCTAAAACGTCCGGTCAACGCCATGCCAGTGAAAACCTGCTATTGTGAATACAAACTAACCAGTAAAACATCTGGTTCTGCTGCTTGCTGTACTCTTAACAACATTTGTGTAAAAACAAACATCAGAGATTCAGGCAGAATTTCCTGCAATGACTGAGTGGTGCTAAAGCAGATTTATCAATCACTGGCTGAACGAGGCAATCTTCTGCTGCCCGGGGCTTCATTCCCAACCAAGTTTATCACCAAACTGCCACTTTAAGTGGGTGTTTGGATACTTCACACCTGGAGCCAGCCCAGAGGCTCCAGCAGACCCCTGGTGCTCCACAAATGTCTCTTTAAAGTGCATCGCTCCTCATGGATATATAAATATAAGCACTTCTAACGGGCCTTACAAAGCCTTTTATTTCGTTATGCTCTTTAAAAACAGAAATATGAAAGGCTAAGATATTTCTAATCAATAGACCAATCTGATTCCCAGCAAGAAAGAAAAGCTACTTATTTTGTGCAATCAAGTGCTCAGTATTGCTGCAATTCTCCCATTACATAAAATAACACACATTTTCTTGCACACAGGCACACACACAAAGAAGTCTAATAATGTCTTTTTACCTTTCAAAGTAACCTTAATCAACAAAATTAACTTGCAAGGCAAACCACTGCTTTTTGAACTGAACAAGAGCGAGCTTGACTCAACACATGTGAGATGTGAGAGGCAGCAAAGTAATATCTGCTAAAATTATGTCTGGAAGCCAAAAATGGGGTGATTCTTGACAGGGGAGGATGCACACAAGGAAACTTGGAAATTCTTTTATTCAAAGTCTTTAATGACCTCCACCCAATTACATTTGCAACAAGACATGACAATGCAGTTGCTCCTATTTAAAAGTATGAGTGAAAATGGAGTATTTTTGAAGCCTGATTCTTTTTTTTACTTTTTAATCATGTTGAGATGAAGCTCATTTACTTAAAAAGAAAAAATGAAACAGAACGTCCTCTGCAGCTGGTCAAACAGATTACAAAACTCTAATCTCAGTAGCCTGAGGAAAACCAAAACTGTTTTTCAAGTATCTATTTTATAGAGCATTAGCTTTATACTTTTTAAAAGAGGCATTAACATAAGTGATCAGAACATCCCAGAATGTTTCTGATCTAGTTAATCATATGACGTTATGACAGAGATTCTTGCTGTCATAATGCCAGTGTTTCTAAACATTTCTAAAATCCTTTAAGTTCAATTCTTTTTTCCAAATTAGACATGGGAAAGATCTATTTCAGTTTCTTCAGAAGTTTCTCCATCCATTTTAGAGCTCTTCAAAAGTAGTGCAGAATATTTTCGATAGACAGACACGTACACACGTAGCAAGGAACAATGTCAGGCTCCATGACCCATTTAAATACTTCTGATAGCTTTTCATACAAAACATTTTACTCTAATTCCTGCACAACTCATTCCTGGGAGTCCTCACCACTGTATTTCTTTAACTCTGTTGTATTCTTTACAACCGAACTGGAATCATCGATTAAAAAATCAGAATTTGTCTAGTTTAAATTTATTGGGTTTGTTTCCCTTAAAAGCAATTACTTGAACATTCAAGCCCATGCTGCATCTTTTGGTGCTAATAGTTTCTCCTGTACAGGTAAGAATGAGGTGTAATTTATACACAGGCAAGCTAGGAAGAGGATAAGAGGGGGAAAACACTCGCCAAAGCTATTGCTGTGCCTCAGATAGTTTTAGTGGGGTGTCAGGAGCTCTTTTCATAGTTGTGACAAAGCAGATTGATTTCCATTCAGAGCTTTTGGTCTTTTTTTTTGTTTGTTTGTTTGTTTGTGGGATTTTTGTTAAGCTTGTTTCAACCCAGTTTTGAGCTGAAACTCTGCTGTTTCAGTGTGAAGATCTTTCTGCTGTGGCAGAGAAGTCTTAACATGAAAATGCACAGGCAGGAGAGGAGCACAGTCCCACTCAGCACAAGTTCTTTTGAGTTACTTGTGACTCTAACAGGTATTCCCAAGAAATCCCCCTGCTTTTGCTTCCCAGGAACACCCACAGGGTCCTGCTAGGGCAGCTGAAATAGCCCGAAAGGCACACAAAGCTTTTTAAAAAATGTATATGTAAATTGTTCCAAACATTCCTATATGGAGGACAATTTTAAAATGCAAAAGAACTAAAAAAACCCCAAAAAATAGATCAGGTTCTGAAGCACCACCAGTTTCTTATTTGTATACCTACACATTAATGCCTCTCAGCTGAACTGCACAGATACTTCATGCATCCCAAACCTTCCCCTGACCACAGCTGAGCCAAAATCTGCAGGAACAGCATTATATGGAACAGTGTGAAAGATCTAAGAAATCCTGCATTGGTAAAGTTGCATAAATCTCGATTTAGCTCAGGACCTGACAGGGTAGCACAAATGAGCTTGGCCTCTGCTGAGATGGAGAAGGGACATCAGCTCTTCACACCCACCACCAAGGCTGAGTTAGGAACACAAATGAGTGCTCAGCAACACCAAAGTTCATTTGCAAACACACATTCCCACACAATGATTATGAACAGACATTGAGTAGAAGTGAGCAGGAAGAAAACAATTCATCAGGTAGGAGTCCCTCCTTCAGAGGAGTTTAGAGCATGGCTGTGGTCAAAGGTGTTTCCAGGCAGACAATTAAAATCCACTGATAATATCCAAATTGTTAAATAGTCTTCATTAATTGCCATTCTACCTTGCTGAATTACAAGTGCAAAACTGGAAAGGACATGAACGATATTGACATCAGAAATAAAAAAAAGAGGAATTTAAATGCAGCACATAGAGCTGTTTTCTGGAGCCACAGAGGGTCAATACCCACCTTGCATTTCTCCTTTCAGCTGCCTGCAGAATCCTGGCTTGGTTCAGTGATGCAGGTGTTCCTGCACCTAACATTTGTCAGCCTGAATTTTTATTTATACAGTTCCATTCTGCCCCTGCCAGGCTTCTCAGTAAGCAAACAAACTCACTTTTCATGTTCAGTGTTCTTGTTTGTACTTCTACCCTTTTTTACATAACCAACCTGGCAGAGAGCAGAGCAGGGAGAGCACCCGGGGCTCCTGCTGTGGGTACAGGGGGTTGGACACTCCCTGTGGGCACCATCCCTCCCTGAGTGAACACATTCTCTTCCTGGGTCTCCTCCAGGTGACATCCTGGTGTGGAAAGTGGGTGCAGGGTGGCAAGGGAGTCACGCTGGCAGCAGGAACGAAGAAGCCAAGGAGGACCATGGTACCACAGGTCCCTGGGCACTCACGTGGAAAATGGAAAGGAAAATATTACAGCGCTTCAGGGTTTGACATATTTTCAACAATTTTAGTTGAAGAGAGATTGAAATGAAAATGTTGTGCTGCAGAGACAGCGACTCTCAGGAGCCTGGATGGACTCAATGATCTCAAGAGGTTTTTTCCAACCTTAATGATTCTGTGAGTCTGGACCAGCATCACTGCCCACCTGGCAAGTGCACAAATGATGTGTTTTCCTAAACCACAGGATATCTGCATGAAGTTTTAGTGCTGCTGTGTCCTAACTAATTATTTCCCTAGAGAAGAGACTGGTTTGCTTTCCCCTGATCTGTTTCTAGAAGAAATTCCATCCACTCCTTTTAGCATCACAAATGATCTGATCTGTTTTCAGGACACGTCGAGTGATGCTCTCCTTCCTCCCCACACCAGGCTTTATTGCTTTGGGATGATCTGAACTGTGAGACAGCAAACCCCAGGGCAAAACTGAGCTGGGACTTCCTGGCAAATCTCAAGAGGGAAGTGAACAGGGCATTGCATGTTTTGTCTTCTAAGGCCAACATGGCCTGGTTTGAAATCCATGATCTCATGCCATGCTGGGCCAGGAAAATGGCATATCCAGGGCATGGGTTTCCAGCATAAAATACAAGTGAGGTGATCTGATGTGACTCTATTCACCTGCCAACAGCCCTGGCAGAAAAATAAACAGGTTCTGGGGATGAGCTGCTGCTGGAGGCAAAGCAGGAACCATTAGAAGAGCTGCCCTGACCTGCGAGGAACTGGTGCTTTTGCTTTGAACTTCAGCAAATCTTAATGAACATTTCATAACCGGCAATCCAGGCTTTTCACTGTGATTTATTTCTCTGGAGGTGCAAAATGCAGGGGAGAAATTCAGCATTGGAAGTACAGATTTTGAGTCTCACAGTTTGTGAGGTGAGGTGAAGGCAGTTCCAACACCACTGCAGGTCACTCTTTGAGTTGTATCAGGGATTCGGTTTGCACATGAAGGTGCATCAATGCCAAAGAATTTGGTTTTGTAATTATTAAGACATGTTGATTTAACTGAAATTATTGACTCCAGTGTGGTGCAGGCCTAAACTAAAAATAAGCAGAGACAGCTTTAGTAACAGAAGAATTTAAAGAGTGGTTGTGTCCTCCTTATTTGGAGTAATAAGATTTTGGTTGTGCTTGACTCATCCCTGATTTACTTCTCTTCCACTCCTCTGCTATCTGGCAGTTTTGGAGAGGATGCTGGCAAGAAGTTAATTTACAATCCTAAATTTTATCCTGTTCATTTAAAGTCCAGAATTTTATCCTGTAGGCAACACTTATTTCAGTTTCCTGAGAATAAATTCCATAGATAGACCCCTGAAGAAGAAAACAGGTGATCTCTCTTTGCCCCATAAATCAGTCAAGCTTCCTGAAAAGGCCAAAGATAGAAAACTACAGACGCCTGCACAGAACCACTTCAGAAAAAGCTTCACCCTTGAGGTTCGCAGTCTTCTCCATAAGCCTCAAGCCCTCAGTCTTCCTCATACATGTTTTCAAGGGTCAACAAATCAAATACATACTGTCTCAGATCCTGTTCAGCAGTGAACCAGGACATGATGGTGCAAGAATCAGCAACAATGAACTGTTCCCAGGAAAGGCACCCCACTCTCCAATGCAGGATGGAGGATGGACATGAAATGAATATCCACATGTTACAGACTTGAAGAATAAAATATATTTTCAATAAAACTAATCTAGTTTTCCATCTTCTTATATACACATGTGCTCTATGAACACACAGAGGCAAGTTCCTTGGGCTGAAAGGCAATGAGGTGTACAAACAGAAAATATTCACTGTACAAATTTCAGTGGGAAAAGGAGCAGAGTACGAGACACAGAATAGACTTTCTCCTGCTTCTGGAGTCCAGTGCTATTTTGGCTGCCAGCAGTACACAAAATTTCCACTGAAGGGCAAATCAAACCAATTTCCCTGAGGATGGAGGCATCCGAAAACTCGCTGAGGTTATTCCATTAGCGCCTACGCATTCTCTAAGCGGATGAGCAGCTTCACTTTGAATCCATGTCAAACCACAAGAACTGGCTGATAGTAACATTCAATTAAAATGATCTTGTCCCTCTAGAAAAAACTGGCCAACAGCTCCACCTCACCTTTTCTAGCTGGGCACAATGGGGCGGTTGATGCTGCAAGGAAATGGGATAGGTTTGTACCGAGGAGCTGACGGGTCAGGTTTGGTGACAGTGTTTGTAGGTTTAACCTCTTACCCGAATCTCTGAGATGAAAAAGCCACTTCGGCTGAGTACACAACTGTGAGAAAGTCAGAGCTAGAGGTGGCAAACACAGAGCTGAGCTAATTAGATAGGTGTTTTGAAAAACCCCAAATTTTACACTCGACCCGTATTTGGACCTTTTGATGTCGTACCTGGTGCTGTTTCACACCACTGGGGCTCCAGAGAAAGGCAGGAGCTGCTCCCCTGCTTGGCTCTGGGGGTGAATTTGCCATCTGATCTGCTCAATACACAGATAAAAGTCGCCGCAGTCTTTTTTCCCTTTTCAAGTGCAGCACTGTAACTTGGAAAGTTCTTTTATTCACAACTCTGCTGACGCAAGAAAGTGGCAGGAATATGGCAGCTTTGGCTGCTTTCCTTTTGAAGCTCTTTGTAAGTAATCTTTTAATGCTAACAAAACAATAGGTATTTCCATTTTGGATGGGAAAAAAACATTCCAGTTACAGAAAATTAAGGCAATGCCTTTCAAAAAGGCTAAGAGTGCTACAGACCACTTGATTCTTCTCCTACCCTGCTTTTAAATATTGGTAAATAGTTACCATACACAGGTATCAGATTCTCCAGGTTTCTCCTGTTACACTCAAGAAAAGCCCAACTCTTATGAAAATGGTGAAGTTTAACAAAGATATTTCTATTTCCCTGTGATCTGCCATTCAAAAGTGTTAGCCAGTCCCTTTTTAAAAAACACTCTTGATATTTGATCTTCTTGAGTTTCAGTTACATATAAAGCTGGAGAGCCAGCAGAAAATTCTAAGTGGAATCTGAAGATTTCTCAAGTCAACACTCATTTTGGCAGGATCATTTTAATGCACAAAGCTGAAATCCTCAGTGAGTCTCTCCTGCTGATATCCCTGGAGCAGCCAGCACCACGATTAGCACAAAACCAAAAGCAACCTACAGCAGAACATACAGCTCTGCAAAAAGAGGATGTGGACACAAAGACTGGAAGTGGTGTAGGCACAGTGGGATCAGCCAGGGCAACCTGGTGCTGTTCCAGCTCACCCCTGGGATGAGCCACACTGTAAGAGAGATCTCTCAGGGAAAAGACACGTTGATAACAAAGCAGGTCCACATCCCCAAACCCCTGCTTGCCAAACCCTGCAACTTGCCTTGCTGTGCCAGGCATTAAAACCCTTCACTGCAGAGTTAGAAATGTTTGTGGCCCGTGGAAGGTTTGCTTTGAAGACGTCGCTTTCCCCGGCACCCTTTTGTTGGTGGAATCCGTGGTTCACACAGATTGTGTTTCCACCTCCACGGCTGGAGAAGCCCTGCAGTCAAGGCTGTTCCAGGAGCAGGGAAGGAGGCTGTGTTCCAGGAACTCACTGGAACTGGAACAAAGCACAGCCCTTGGAAAGCCTACACAGCCCTGTGCACAGACTGTTTTACAGATGCCCTGTCTTTGGACGGCATAAGACACTTGTTTTTATCTTTATATTTTTATTTTTTTTTCCCCCTCTCTCCAGTAAAGTCCCAAACCTTGGAGCACAGACTCTTCCTCCTGGGCATCTCCCCAGCTCTGTCTTTTTTAAGCACCACTTTCTCCTCCACAGAAAAGTCATTCTGATCTTCAGAGAGAAAAATATCTTTGAAATGCAACAGTAAACACTGAGCATCACAGCAGCCTTAAAATGCTGATTTCCATTCTCTTATAACATATTCTAAACCTTGTCTGCCCTTCTTTACATACTGTGTGTACTTGTATCAGTATTACTTAACACTTACTAATAGGAGTGTTTTGTCTGCACCTTTTTAATTACCCAGGACCCCTCTCAGTGTTATTACTCCTGTCTTGTCAATCTATGGCTGGTTTTGAATTTTCTTCCCCATTTTTCCACTGCAAAATTAGTGCAGTCCATATTATTTAAAGCAAGACAGTTTACCTGTATATGACTTTATATTTTATTCTGCATTTATAGAATTGTTAACTTCATAATCTGGAGACAGGTGCCATTCCTTCTGGGGCTAACAAGGAATAAAGAGGGCTTCATGCAGCAAAGGGCCCTCTGGAGGGAAAATGAAACACTGAGGACAACAATGATAACGTAGGAAAAAGTAAAAATACCAATTTTAAACCTGTCAGATAAATCTGGACTGCAGTTCTAAGGAAAAGGCAGGCACTAGCTCTAGTCTTTTATAAAACTTGTAAGTCTGATTTTGCTGTTGGCCATGGTAAGTTCTTCAATGTGTTGAGACATGAAAAGTCAAGAAAAATTCCAGAGTGCAAAGTTTGCTGCAGGAAAAAAAAAAAAAAAAAAAAGATGACTCAATTCTTTGTCTCACAAAGCATGTCAAAGATATTATAAAGTACTTACAGATGCTCAGCCATTCGGATTGCCTGGCTGGCCAAACATCTGAAACCCTGTAATTTTGAAGAGAAGGTACTATGCTTCAGACAATGAAATAATTTCTGTGGCAGCAGAAAAAGAGAGATGGCTTTAAAAGAAAGGGATTTTTAAAATCAGAATTTCAGTTGTGATCAATAACTATCTAAGCTTAACATGAAAGTCAGCCTATTTTAATTATGATTTATAATGGATGTGCCAATACAGGCTTTTAAAGGTAACCAGGTAATGGAATCACGATACAGAGCTGAAACAAGAGTTGAAAACCTCAGGGCTAAACCCTCATTTCTCTAACAGACAGAATTTGGGTGAAACTACTATTTATACCAACAAAGACTGTGAAAAACAGGTGCCTCAGAGTTTGGACCCCATGAAACAAAGCCATAAAAGACATGCAGATTTAATTTACCTATTCTTTTGGAAGACATGACTTCCTCTGCTGATCAAACAGAATATAGGAAATTATGAGCAAGATAAAGTCATTTGCCTGGTAAATTTTAAGGTCTGATTTCCAATGCTAAAGCACCAGTGCTGGTGCCTTGTAATTCCCTGCTAATAAAAGACACTGCAGAATTATGAGTGTTATTACAGGCTAAAGACAGTGACAAAGAAATAAAGATCCATGAAAAAGCACTCCATGTATTTAACATCACGATGGTCCCTTACAAGTCTTTCTTTCACCATGCCAAATGGTTTATCATGGTAATGTTTAGGCACAAAGGCAATTAGAAGGATTTGAGTCCCTCTGGAGAACTCAGTGACACGCACATCTCCGAGCTCTGCGGTGACTGACAGCGTTTGGCACGGCTGTGGCCACAGAACCACCACCAGCAGTGGGGCATGTTCTGACCACATGTCTTACAAGACAGGAGCCAGCACCAACAGTGAAATGCTGACCTCCTTTATACAGGCACTGCTGGCTAAAAAAAAAAAAACAAAAAACCAACAAAACCGAACATAAAAACTCCTTCATCCAAGTCGAAACAGAAAATGCAACAAAACGCTTCAAAAAATCTTATCCATCTTGTGGGTCTGCTGCCAAAATTTATTCTGAGCTGGTGGTTGAGGTGGTAGGAGTTCATCTGCCACCTCGGTGTATGCTGGGGAATAAAGCCAGTCAAGACCCCCTTATCAAAATGCCAATATATGTCTTTAGCCTAAGTTTTAGATTAAATTTAGAGTTTACATTAAGCTTTCAGGGTTTTCTCCCCCTAATTAATGTCCTCTGTGCTATCACTTACACAAGGTCACAGCCTTCTGAATCACCAGTCATTACAGCCTTAATTTCCACCTTTGCCACAAACCTTGGGTGAAGTCAAAGCTTTGCCCTCCTCTGTCTCACTTTTAAAACAGGACTAAAAATGCTTCTTCTCCAGATCAGGGCAGCTCACGTTGGCTGCTCTCAAATGCCTCTCCTCCCTTAATAAGGGCATTTAAACCACTAGATTAACTAGACATTTAAACTAATTAAGGGCATTTAAACCACTTAGATTTACCTTTGTTTGGGACTTTTAAACCAATACATTAGAATTATTTATTTCTTAACCAACTCCAACCCTGGCTCTGGTGGAGTGCAGTGCTGGTGTTCCAAAAGGTGTTTTGAGGGCAAAAAACTAAATACCTTTGCAGGGCTGCAGTCACTCAGTTAATGTTCCCAGAGACCTAATGTGCTTTTCCTTTCAATAAAGAATATTATTTGTAGTTACCAGTGGAATTTGCTAATAAACAGGGCTGATTATGAAACAGAACTACAAGCAAAATTAGCCTGTGCAGCAAATTTTTAAAAACACAGGTTTTTGATAGAAAAAAATGGCAATTTTTTACAATTGCATGGAGGAAATTCACTGTGTTGATAAAACCCTCAGTACCTTACAGAGGAAAAGCTCCTTTGGCTCCAAGACAAAGCAGCATTTAACAAATATAGGATGTCAGGAATACTCAATGCCCACAAAGGCCCAGACAATTTAAACCCGAAATTTTTTCTCTTTGTTCTGCTATGGCTATAAAACACTTTGACTTTTTTCCCCCCCCTCAACATTTTTAAACATAACAAAGAAAAACAAATGTTTCAAAATTTTTCACACAAAGGGGAACATTATTATAGGCCATTCTTTCCTAGAAATCTTTTAAGTCTTATTTATTAGCAGAATTAATCTGATCATAAGCTGGCTGACATACAAAGTGTTGAAATATGTCATCTTCCAACCATGCTTTGCTAATGAAATTTTGGTGTTAATTCAGGGATTTAACAGAATCCTAGAATCTGTAACAGGAATCAAACAACAATAGTGGTTCATCTGGCAAAAAAAAAGCATCATTTTCCCCCTTTTCTGTTGTGGGTTTGTCACTGTAAGCTCTCCATCATCCATTTCTTTCCAGAATCTACTTTTTGATGTGGAGTCCCCACTTGGCCATCAACATCACCATTAAAATGCTCTGAACATGTTTTGCAGTTCCAATCCCAGGAAACATTTTGTACTTTCAATCCCAGGATCCAAAAGGATTTCATAAAAAAAACAAAACTGAACAACTAAGCCTAAACAACCAAGGCTGGGATTTCAAAAATAACTTCCAAGGTATCTTTATGATGCCACCAACTTCTTGTTCTGCCCAGTCCAGTAACCAAAAGCAGCAGAGAGGTTTGGTAAATGCTCTGACCATTGCAGTCATCAAGCTCCAGGCTGCTCTGGGTACATCACTACAAGGATGCAAGAAACAAAAAAAAAAGTTTACCCCACACTTCAGTGGCCAGGGAAGGTCCTTGCACAGACATTCCCAGTTCAGCTCCTTACTGGAGAGCTGCAATCCCAGTCTGAAGCATCACAAAGGGGTACCAGACATGGCACTTCAGCAGATTTTGCAAACATCTGCAGGGCATTAACACAGCTCTGATCCAGCTGACCCTGGGGCCCAAAGCAGCAATTCCTGACCAGGTGAGCTCTCCTTGGGCTCTGCCCCAAAGGATTTCACTCCTGGGAAGCCCAAAGCTGCTGGCACTGAGGCTGAGCTGGGTTTTGGGGTCTCTGCCACCAGACATTCCTGCTCCGTGGCACCCAGAGGGGTCACCCTGCGAGCCAGGGGATGAGCCAGAGGTTTATCCTGGTTTTATGAGTGATGACAAGTCTGACTTGCCCTTTGGCCAGACCAACCACAGACCAACACAGAGTGCCAACACCTCCAAGCCTTTGTCTCACACTGACCCAAACTGGGGCCACCTGAAGGCAAAAAGCTTTGCTCAGATTGAGTTTTTAGGTTGTCAAAAGAAGCAAAATGTCCTTGAAAGTTTAATTTATTCTTTTTGACTAATATTTAAGATACCACCTTAAAAAATATTGAGTTGAAGGAGATGGATGCAATCGTGCAATAATAACAAATCAGAAGTCTTTTACTAGCAAAGAGAGTCAGGAATTTGAATTAACATCAAAATCATGTATTATGGCATCCACATCTGGATATCAATTTACTGCCTAAATCCAAAACTTCTCTGAGAGCCAGTTGGTTTCTGTAAAAATGTATTTCTGCCTTTGAAAGGAAATAATAATTGGAAGGTCTTACAGGAAGCCACCCAATACCAATAGAGGAAATTGCAATCTGTTCCTCAATGTTAGTTTAAATCAATGTTGTATTTAGCAAAGGCTGTTTTTTAATGATAGTATTTTCAATAGCTTTTACTACACTGAGTCTCCTCAAAGGCTTACATTATATTAAGAATTGCTTTGTTTGCAGAATGTTTCTTTAATCATCCCTCAAGGTCTTCAGCTTACCCTAGGTTAGATGTTGTTCCCCATCTCCAGGACATCCAGGATTCCATTTTCACCAAAACCCTTTCTTTTTTTTTTTTTTTCTGCCCCAGGCTAATAAAAAGCAAAGTATTTCTGCATATGCTTGCCTAGAAATATGTGTGGTTCTTAAAAATATGAAGTGATCAAATATTAAAACCACCTTTTTCTGTTTCCAGAAGTATACACAGCATTTTAGCTTCCTAGGAATTTTCTGCTTGGGTATCTGGATTTCAGTAAATTTCCATTAAATCAGTGGTTTCAAAGGAAGATTTTTTTTTTTTTAAAGTACAGTATTAATGATACTAAACAAAATTCAAGAACTCCAAGCAAAACAGCTCCTCCAATTTCTTCTCCAAGTTGACTAAATCTTTTAAAACATACTCCCAGCACCAGTGCTAAAAACTACCTGGGACACTGCTCAGAAATCCTGTGCAGAATTTCACTGTGGTTTTTATGGATTTCATTACATTGTGAGGTAATAACATCAAAATGAAGTTTATAATAGATTTACGTGCAGAAGGGTTTCATACCACCTATAATCATTAGTGTTCAAAAACTGGTGCTGCCAGCAGCTGAATTATTGCATTGAATGTAACTTAAGAGAATCCAGAAATTTGAGTATAGTTTGCACCAGAAGAAAAATGCTGCTTAAGAGTCTAAACCATGTTTTTCCAACATGTAACTCAAGAAGGCACCATGATAACTTGAATTACAGTGTATTTCTGACTCTGTGGAAGATGATTCCACTGTCACAGGGTTTCTGCAGATCTCGGTGCCTACTGGAAAAGTGAACTACAAACAGTCCATGTTCCTAACTTGTAAAAATTCACCTGTACCTGAAAAGAATGTGATTTACCTGTGTTCTATTTGTAGAGTCTGGTGATAAAATAACCTACCTGTGGTGATTCTATCTGCACAACACATTAGAGCCGACACTTTTATAGTTACACCTTTCACACACTGATCAGAAAGAAAATTCTTTTCCTCAAAAAGCATACAAATAAAGGCAGACATTTTCCTTAAGAAAAAATAATGACAGTTTAAAAATCAATGAAAGAAAGGAAAAAGCACACTGCAGATGATGAGACAGTAATGACAACTTAATGTGAGTCATTCCAAATAGAGGACAGCATTACTGCCCCATAATCCAGTCGATTTCCAACATTTAAAAAGTTCCATGGAATCTTTTAGGCACACAAAAAGAAGAAAATCAGGTAAACTGCAGGAGTAGATTTTTTTAATGAGTTTTTACACTTAATAATGTAATTCTTTGGTACAATTAAACGTCTTTACAAAGGAAAAGTAATTTCCTTCCTCTATACAAGTTCTCATGAGGTGTTTTTGTTGTCAAACGACTGTGCAAACGACAGTTGCAAAAATTTCCCATTGCTCCTTACTACTCTGACAAGAAAAAATGTTTAAAAACTAAGTCTCCTAACTTCTACAGGTGGCATTCTCTGCAGCCACTTTGAGCCAAGGAGTCAAAGCAGCAAGAACACAATCTGGCTACTCAGTCCCTTAAAACAGTGAGAAAGGCCAAAGAATGGAATTCTGATACAAAATATGTATAAATCTGTATAAAAAAATACAATAAAATATGTATAAAACTACAGATAACAAACACTTCATTCCTTTAACATTCAGCACAGACCTCGCTTGTATTTTTCAGTGGAAGCTAAGGACAAACCTTCCTTCAATGCAGCCTCAAACATGAAAATTGGGAAGGTTTGTGAAAACCAGGCTGCAGCCCAGGCTATGCTGCTGCCTCACTCTCCTATTTTTCACCTTTCCTTTCTTTCAAGCCTTGAAAGCACAGCATAAAGGCACTGAAAATACACTAAAACATCAGGGCCAGTACAAAAGGAAAGAAAACAGGAAAGATTCAAGTATTTGACTGACGTGGATGGATTAGATTTGCCAAATCCAGGCTTTTGATGCAGGCATAGGATCAGCTAGAGGAAAAGGAGCCTGAGTCATCAGCTCCATCAAAGGTCTGGGGACATCTGGGTGAGTGAGCTCTGTGTGAACAGGAACCATCCCTGCATTCAGAACTTTTAATTACCCTCACCCAGGCAGCAGCAGCAGCCACTGAAATGCCCAGATTACCTTGATTGCTCTGGCATTATCTGCCATCAGCTGCTGCTTCTCATCTTCCAACTTCTGTGCAACTTCCTGGAGCCTCTGCTCTGCAGCAAGCTGCTGCCGGCTGTTCTCCTCTGTCAGGGAGGAAATGGTTTTCTTCAGTTCAGCTATCTCCTGAAAAGAAAGCAGCATGTTAAAGCTCCCCTCAATAAAAGACATGAATTTTGCACGATTTTTTATATAAAACATGGCATTGGCAAGCTCTGCTGTGCAAGCTGGATGTTTGAAATTAGCACCACTGCACACTAGCAGGGCACGGAATTCCATGCAGAGAAAAGGAATAGAGCAAGGCTGTAAGCGACAAGAATCGCTGAACACAAAATATTTGGAAGTGTTTTCCACTGTGACATTCCAAAACATTTACTGATGAGAACAAAGCACATCTGTGAGCTTCAAACTGGAGCCTGCTCCCCACCTTGCACAGCTCTGAAAGCAGGAGTGTGAGTTTACATTGGGATGGTGCTGCTCCTTTTCCAGGGGGATATTTTACAGCTGAGAAGAAAAACGCCCACATTCACACACTGGACTGAAATTTAAACCTGACAGTGAAATTTCTGAGCTGCTGCAAGGAGCAGATTTTGCTGAGCAACACAGTGAGGACCTGACTCCACATCCAGGACCTTCATCTAGACCTTTTAGGTGATTCACTTGTCATTTGTTGAATTGTATTTGTTTTACCTTTTTCATCACTGGGGAAAGTCATAACTAACCCTGATCCTTTAGGCATATTTACAGAATTTTATACTGACATGTCATCACCCAGCAAAGCACTTAAACATGTGGGAGAATCACTGACTTTAATGTATATATTCAAGCTTAAGGTTAAGCTGCTGTAGCAGCATATTACAGAATAATTCTAAAAGCACTTTAGCACACAGGCAATTCAGGGGGAGGCTACCAGAGTGCTTAGACTCTGCCAGGCCTCCTCACTGGCAGAGAAACATTTATCTATATTAATTACATGGTTATTTGGAAAAAAGGTAAGTTTTTAAAACCCTAATAATAATAATAATAATAATAATAATACTAGTCCAGGACTAGAGTAAGAAGAACTGTGCTGCAAATGAAGGTACTAAAATCACTGGGAAAGGGGAAAAAGCCTGATTAAAACTGTAGTAAATTTATTTCTCTTTACTTACCTGAAGAGCCCAGGAAGTAACCAAGATTATGTGTAAAACCTACCTTTGTACTTCTGTATTGCTTTTCTAAAAAACAAATACGTATTTTGAAAGATAATACCTATCAAAAGGAAGGGGTTTTTAGACCAATATGACAAAGTTTAGAGATCATCTGGATAGGGTGCAACTGTTTAGCCAGGACTTAGCAGTGTCTCTGGGTTTGCAGTTTAGGTAATTATTCAGAAGACAGACAATTGCAGAAATGAGGTTTTACCAGGTGTGTAACATGCAGGAGAAAGCAGAAGAAAGCAATGGATCATAAATTATTAAGATAACAACTTGAAGCCATGCAAAACTACAGCATTTTGAGTATGTTCCATTTTGTCATTTTAAAAAGAAAACAAAGTAGCAAACTCCTCAATAAAACACAAACCTGACATTAAAGCTTTTACTGGGTTGAGACCCTGGTCTAGCACAGGAGTTCTGAAATGCATGCAAGGAAACTTCAGCAGGAATTGATGAAGAAAGATCTGCTTTGTGCAGTACTTTTCTGAGCAAAAATTTCTATTTACTTTGTATAAACTTCAGAGGAAATTTCTTGAAATATCTTCTCTGTGTGGGTGTTAAAAGTGAAATGTTCCAAGAGGCCACAGAGAGTAAGATTGGACAGATGTTGTCAGCAAGGCGACCACAAGAAAAGTTTCAATCGACCAATTATTAAAAGTGAGCTACAAAAAAACCCCAACCCCAAGCATGTCCAAGTTACTTGGGGGATTTGATTTAAACCCACACAAGTAAACGAATTCAGACATCAGGGTGAAACTGTTTATTGAGGCAAACAGCCCTGACAGATGATGGATGTGTTGTGTCTGCCCCAGAAAGTGCTGAGGAACTGGGTCCAGCTCTCCCCAGTAAAACGTCCCAGCTACAGCAAAGCCACCTTAATACAAAACATGTCCCCAAATCTTGAGACTATTCTGCAGGCCAATAAATGTCAGTTTGACAAAATTTATTATGACATTTAGGTTAAAGAGTTCTTACCTTGCCCTACACTACCTACATGTTCCCTCTGCAACAATTAAAGCAATTTCCCTCATCCTTTGCTTAAAAATTCAGAAATGCTCCAATTATTCCAACTGTCTTTAAGAAATGGACCAAGAACCATTTTTGTATTGACATTGGATTGTGTCTGGCATGGAGAGGCTGACTTGATTCCATTCACATGTGGGTGACAGTGACAAAAGGTAAAATAGAGGTAGCAGTAGTAGGGATATCTTCCTTCAGGTCTGACATGAATTAAATAGGACTTTCTGAGCTTTAACCATTTCCTGGTTTTCAGGTTCAGATAGAAAGATAGAAGGAAAAGGGGTTTTTTGTTGTTTTGTCTCTCTCTCTCTTTCTTTCCTTCTTTCTTTCTTTCTAGATAAGGTTCTCAAAAACTACTAAATTAGTAACTTAAAATTGCTGGAAAGGTATTTAGGAAAGAGAACATTCTCTCTGATTTACCACACAGTTGTGGAATTGGTGAAGATGGAATGGACCAGTTTAAAGAAGCATCACCCAGAGGTGGTTGTTCAGGATTAGTCCAGTCAGGTTTTAAGTATCTCCAAGGATGGAGACTCTACAACTTCTTTGTATGCAAATAAATGTGCAAAAATACAGGTTAGATTTTAGAAATAGAATGAAAGACATATTTACCAAAGATTCTGCTAAAGTGAAAAAGTGGCAGTGGCACCAAAACGACTGAAGTCACAACTTTGGACAAGAGAATAAGACTCAAAGGAGCTGAAAAGCTGAAATCAAGAATTTAAAATATTTTCAATTGTTGGTAAAACAGTAAAGTTTCCAGCTTATTGTTATTGTCTCACTGATCACCCCTGTCTTGTTTAGAGGCTGCTAAACTCTTCTCTGTAGTGCTTCTATTGATTTTAAAAAACTATTATTGGACTGTTGGCTGCAAACACACTTTGCAGTGCAAGGCAGACACTGTTGTGGCTGGGAGCAATGAGGAGAACGACACCTCCACACAAATCCTCATGGCAATTTTCTTCTTATTAAAAGCTTAACTTCTGGTTGCATCTCCATCATTTTTCACACTTCAGTACTACCTGTCAGTCAAACTGAAAGCTGAAGTATGTAGAAATCATCCAGCCTTACAATTTTTAAGTACATATGTAAATTCAACACTCATTTTCATCTTTTGAGTTCTCTGAAGACCAAAAACTCAAGTCAAAACCAGTCTGCCTCCAGGACACTGACATTCCTCAAGGTGCTGTTTTGGGCAGAAATGCAGAACTGGTGGGATCAATGATAAAGATGAAGAAGCCTTGGGTGACACTGCCTTTAACATGAAATGCAAGTCCTGGCTCTGTAACTACTCCTGATTCTGAGATGTGCTGGCTGATGGAGCACCTCACCTTCCTTCCCACTGGCTGAAGGAGGACTCAGTCCTCTGGGCTCCTCAGGAGATGATGATGGAAATGAAAAAGATGAAATTCAGAACTCAAAAAAATCCAACCTGTACTTTCCAGCTTAATTCTCTGTGGGGTTTTTTTTTTGTTTTGTTTTGGTTTTTTTTTAACCTAAAATCTGCAAGAAGACACCGGATGTTTGATTTGGTAACGGGATAAGACTTCTTTTGGCTGTCAAAACCAGAAGTCACTCAACTTTTCACCAAGTTCCCCAAGTGGAACAGGTTCACCTGAGCTCCCTGTGTGCTGGCCACCTACCTGCGAGGACTTGGCCACTTTCTGGCTGAAGTGTTCCTCCGTCTGCTTCAGCCGGCCGTTGGCCTGGAACACACACAAAAGACAGACAGACAGACAGACAGACAGACAGACAGACAGCCCCGTTAGCTCAGACACAGGACGTGCACAGACACTTTGCCACCGGGCCCTGGGCTTGGCACCTCCTCCACATGCCTATCACCGAGCACCGGCCCCGTGCCAGCCCCAACGCCCTTCTGTGGCAGCCAAAAAACCGCCAGGGCTGCCCTTTGATCTGGGGCCAACTATTCATCACTTAAAAGAGGGGAGAAATTGTACCTCTGCTGCCAATTATTAGAAAAACATAAAGAGTTCTGCGGATTAAAAAAAAAAAAAAAAAAAAAAAAGAGAAAAGGAGGGAATGAGTGAGAGTGTGTGTGTGTGTGTGTGTGTGTGTGGGGCAGGGGAAGGAAGCAACACACATAAATGAGTTTATCAGGATGAATTTGTTTCTGAACAGAGGGGAATAAATGAGGAGGAAGTCCCAGGCAATGTGATATGGGGGACACAGCTTCACCCCTCAGTTCTGTGTCTGCAGCTGCCCTTTGTCCCACTGCTCGTCCCTTTCTAGGGAAAGGTGGGGATTACACTGAAAATCCACCCAAGATGCAGCTGAACCAGCTTGGACATATAGCTCTTTCCTTACCCCAGCTTTTTATTCTCAACTCAAAGCTAAAGAATAAACCAAACTGAAAGCAAGGCTGCTTGGTAATATCAGAATCCAACCAGCAAATATTTCTATAACCTCAAGAAAAATAGCTCTTATGGATATTTTTCCCCTCAAACAATTTAATTTCAGAAATAATTTGATAATAGTGATATTAATAAAAAGAATGCAATTTCATTTCAGGAGAGAAACCAGATTTGTATTTTTCTTGCAGAAACCAGCCCAGCCCAGCCCCACCACACTGTCCTCAGGTGAACTGCTCGGCGCTCTCGTCTTCTTGGCTCTCAAACTTGAGGACAGGTGTCTTAGACAAATATTTTCTTAGCGGGGGACAGAATATCACGCAGCTGAGTTCTGAAGCAAATTTAAGCTGATTAACTTTTCAAAATCTATCTGACCTCCTGCTCAAACCTTTGATCTGTCGTCCTTAGTTTTACGGCACCGCATCAAGTGCCCAAACAGCTCCTGCCAGCCCATCTTTGGGGGGACCAAAAAAACCCACGGGGGCCCCCAAAGCCTCTGAACCCTGTGTGCATCCAGCTCAGGCTCCATTGCTGCAAACACCAGGGATTTCAGGCAGGGAAAGAGCCTTATTGATTTTACTGGGCTATAAATTGAGGAGCTTAGAGCCGCGGAGCGTTTGCGGATCGTCATGGTAAGGCTGGAAATCATCCCTGGCAATCCAGGCAGCTCTGTAAGGTGCAGCTCAGCCTAAGAATATTACAGCCAGTTCAAAGTAATCCTAAACTTTACATGAAATTGAAATTTCAGATCCTCAATCCCTTCAAATTCCAAAATTATGAAACATATGGATGTCTCCATCTGGTTGTTGGTACTAAGGAATCTACTAAAAAAGTTATCAAAACCAATTATCAAATTTGTGCATCATTTCTGAGGTAACATTATAGCTTGGTTTTGCTATAAACAGAGATAATGGCAATACATATTGGTTTGAACCAGCATCTAGAAGAATTCTGGAGCGCCAGACAAATTAAGTTTCACTTTTTCTCCATTTATCACTCAAAACTGAACCACAAACACTGTAAGAGCCCATGGTGGGGGTGCATAAATAAAAGGAGTGGTGACACAGCACCAGTTATCCCAGGGAGCTCTGTCCATGCTCTGTTTCTCCTTGTACTCGGGCTGACCCATGTTAACACTCGTTCCATTGTACTGCAGCCTAGTCTCAAGATGGTGTTTTACCACCACAGCATGTCATAAAGTGACTGAAACTGCCAGTTTATCTTTAGAGAGAAAAAAAAGTAAAAAATAAATTACAGCAATAGCATAAATTACTGTTAGCTCCAGAAAGGGAGAGGGACTCAGCAAGGCACGGCACAGATCACGTTACAGCTGCTCTCACTCAACTTGCCTGGGGTAAAAGTCCTCATCTTTCATAGAAGCAGCTTTATAACCTCCTGAACCCACAGAAGAAATCCCAATAAATAATAAAAAACCCACTCATGAGTTCCATAAACAAATTAGAATTTGTTTGTTCACACTGACTAGAATCAGGCTGACCTCTGAGAGACAGGACAGAGGTGATCCAAAAGAAAATAGTTTGAATTTTATTGTTTTATTCCTAACTAAAGGCAAAGAATGGATATCCTACCAGTTTAATTAAAAGGAATTGCAACATTTTATTTCATAACGGCTTTAACAACTCCCAGTTAGCAAAATATTTATAAGTTTTGTCTCCTGGTCACCAACAAACCATAAATTCTTGCATTTACTTCCAGTCCCAAACATCCCTATTTGAGAGGTCTGAATTTCAGAGGTGCTGAGCTCCCAAAGCTTCCCCTGGAGATGGCATGAGCATGGCTGGATGGGCTCTGGTTGTCTAAAGCTGGTTATATTGGCCCTGTGGCACTAAAACTATGGAGAGTCCCTGCCAGTACCTTAAAGGGTCTTACAAGAAGGCTGGATAGGGACTTTTCACAAGGGCATGTAGGGACAGGAAAAGGGAGAATGGCTTCCCACTGATGGAGGGCAGGGTTAGATGGGATATTGGGAAGGAATGGTTCCCTGTGGAGGTGGGCAGGCCCTGGCACAGATTCCCAGAGTAGCTGTGGCTGCCCCTGGATCCCTGAAGTGCCCAAGGCCAGGCTGGATGGGGCTGGGAGCAGCCTGGGACAGTGGGAGGTGTCCCTGCCATGGCAGGGAATGGGATGGGATGGGATGGGATGGGATGGGATGGGATGGGATGGGATGGGATGGGATGGGATGGGATGGGATGGGATGGGATGGGATTTCAGGTCCCTTCCAATCCAAGCCATTCCATAATTCTGTGGCTCCTGCTGACTTCAGCTTTTCCCTGAGGTCTGTAACACACAGCAGCTCTTGCATCATCACAAACCACACGAGCAGCTCTGATGAAGGCAGAGACCACACTTTACAGCACTGAAAAGATCCAACTCATGGGGCTGCCTTTCCACTGCCATCTTTTAACTGCAGAAATATGAACCTTATCCTTTCTTAAAACCTGCAACTAAAACTAATTTAGTACCTCTTTACACACACTGTTGCTTTGCAACCAAGGGAGACATAAACCACCTTCCCTGGGGCACAGGTAGCACTGCTACACACAAAAAATGCCTTTTTACTCTTTTTTTTGTTTTAAGGAATGAGTAAATACACACAGAGCTGTGTACAGGGAACATCAGGGGGGATTTATATCACATTTATTTTGTTAAATATACAAAGGTTCACACTGGCTGGTGCACACACACAGCAGTTTCCTGGGCTCCTTCTTTTCCAACTGGCTTCTGGGTGCATGTGCTGGAGGAAGCACAAGCTGTTTCTGAATTATTTTAAGGGCATTCCCTCCCTTTCAGGTTAGGAGCTATTTCAGAAACATAATGAATAAGAATCCAAGTGGAAGGTGAACATTTGGAGGGTCAGCCAGTGTTCATTAAAGTCAAGCTCTTTTTATAGCAATGGGCAGCACTGCAAATAGAGTTAATGGTCTGAAACCAGTTCTCCGTGTGTGAGCGGTGGCTGCTGAAATTCCCACTTGGCAGAAGCTTGTCAGAAATATCAATTGGAATATCCATTTTTATAATGAAAAAGGTTTAAATTGGCTAAGCTGCAGAGGAATTCCACTAATTCAAAAATGAACTCCTGTTTAGTTTCACACAGTTAATACATATTTTAGCTAAAATTATCTGATTATGACGATTTTACATGCAGTTATTTTATATTACAGAGGACTTTTGCATTAAAAAGATTATGTCCTTGTTGCAGTTAATTGGTTTTAAAGACCAACTATAATTCTTTAACAAGCCTTAAAGCATCATATTGTGGTTGCTGAGCAAAACTGCATCGACTTCAACAAAGCATTTCACGTAAAAATTAAAACAGCTATTGGCACTCCAGATGTGGTGTCTGAATTAATGGATGCTCTTCTAACACAGCCCCATTTTCACTTTCTCCTTTCATGAAACAGAACAGCATCAGTAAAAGAGCACAGGATCTATGACACATCACAAAAGCACACCGTGTCCTACTCTAATTACCAAGTATTTCTCAGCTGTTTTGAAGGTATGAGGTGCATCAGAGAGAACTTGCAGTGCCAGCTCCACGTGCCCTAAACAGCTCCTGGGTCCATCTGCTCCAGCTGCACTCTGGGGTTGGACAACTCCATCCTCCAGCAACATCCATGGAGGCATTTGGGATGTCTTGGATATTGATCAAAAATGAAGCTGTTTAGAAGCCTTGGAACATTACAAATCTCTGCACCGTGTCAGATATTGAGGAAAAAATCCTTTCCTGTGAGGGTGTAAGGCTCTGGCACAGGGTGCCCAGAGCAGCTGTGGCTGCCCCTGGATCCCTGGCAGCATCCAAGGCCAGGTTGGACACTGGAGAACCCTGGGACAGTGGAAGGTGTCCCTGCCATGGCAGGGGTGACACTGAAGGAATTTTAAGGCTCCTTCCAACCCAAACAATCAGGATTTAGTGATGGGCTTGGCAGTGTTGGATTTATGGTTGGACTCGATAACCTTAGAGGATTTTTCCAATTTAAACAACTCCATGTTTCTCTATCTTTCAGCCTTGGAAACAGCTCTCATAACTAGAGTTTTATATATATATATATATATACATATACATATAAATATATATAAACACACAATATCATATTCACTGGTAGAGAAGCAACAGATTTAAGAACTTTTCTGTTTAGGGTAGTAGCTATAAAAGAATAATTTTTCAAAATGCCTGCAACTAGCTAAAAGTGGCCATCCATAAGCTGATCCTCCATAATTAGTTAGATAAAAGTGTAAGCAACCTTTAAAAAAAAAAAAAGAAGGAAAAAATCAAAGGGTGGGGGAAGAAGAAGAAAGAAAACTTGCTCCAGGGAAGAAGCAACTGTTCTCTGATGTGCAGCAAGGAATTTAACATCAAAGAACTAATGTAAATGGGGCCCATTTACCTCAAAAAACAACACACCACTCCACATTCTGGAATATTTCTATTTTAAGTTTGACAGCATTATGCCTTGTACCAAAATTCAAGATTGTGTAATTTGATAGATGTCAGAAGAAAACGACCTTCAGAATGGCTAATGGTGGCAATCTTTGTTATTAAGTATGTTAAAACTCTCTGTACAGTATCTGTTTAAACTTCAGAGATCAGGAGATCACCTTTAAAGTTCATCTGATCACACATAAAAATTCCATTTTGACTCAAAGCCTGAAACATGCATTTTCCTTATGTGCCTCTAACACTGACAGTGGGTGACTTCCTACACCAACCTCCTGTTCTTTCTCCTGCTCTCCCCACCAATCAGACAAAAATGAAAGCTGGATCTCTGCTCAGCAGTGAAAATAGAACACCAGTTCAAATATGTAATCTGAACCACCCAAAAGACCATTAAAAATAGTTGAATACCCAAAATGATGTTAACAGAATAATTAGTCAAGTACCAAATGACTTCAAGGGCTTTGAAAATGAATGATAGAAATCCCAAAATCCTATTAATATTCTATTTTACATTTCACTTTTGGAGGTCTACAAATCTTTTCCTTTTTATTTTCTTCGTCAAACATACATCTTTAGGAGAAAAAAAACCCCTCTCATTCATGTGTGAAGTACTTTTCATTGGGAAAAACCCAAGAATGAATAGAAATGACTTTGACTGTACCTGCACAGAGAACTGACTTTGTGCAGCACATTGCAGTTCTGTGCTTAATGGGGGCCCACTGAGAAACTGCTTCTGCAAACTGTGCCTTAGGAAAACTCCAAATTCCAGACTTCTCATTTAAACCAACAGAGTATTTCTAATAATTCTGAAATTATGCACAGGAATTAAGTACAGGCATTTTTAACTCTCCCAGAAAGTCTTCTGTGGGATTCCAGCTGCAGGGTGGCTGATGCTCAAGTTACATCAGCCTTACAATTATTACCTTCATCTAAATGGATTTACTGAGCACCTAAATATTCCCCAGCATCACCAATGCTGATTGCCAGTCAGTACTGCTGTCAGCCAGACACATTATTTAAAACAAACTGGCCTAAAATACAAGCCTTGCATACAAGACAAGGATTTAAAACCAGATTAACAGCCTGGGTTTGCCACATGCAATTGTTTAATGCTTGAACTACCCTTTACAGAAGACAATACTGGTGAGTGCATCAGGCACTTCAAGGGCTGGCAGAGAACTGTGGTTTAATCTGAAGCTGTTCTGGGACATTTTGCCCAAAGATTGCTGGGTGTGATAAACTCTGGTCTGGGATCATGGGCAGCACAGGCAAAGATGTCTGATTTTCATTTGATTTATTCTCATCAGTCATCTGTGAGACGACTGTTGGTGAAATCAGTGTGGTGTTTTGTGGTGACAGAGATTCCTGCAAATGAAGGGATTCAAATGGTCATGACAGATGTCACTGCTTCTCATCTGCCATCCATCACACCAGGCAGCTGGGGACGAGATTTCTCATTTTCTTCCAATTCACACCAACTTTGGGGTCAGGTTTTATATCATGGCACGATTCTTCCCACAGCTCCACACTCAAGACTAGATGGAGTAAACCTGGTGAAGATAGGGAGACTGCAACACTCTCCACTTTAGAGTCCCTAAGTCACAAATCCACTCCTGGATTACCATTTTAATATTTCCTGCTTTTCTTCTGTTCCATCCAACTAAACAAAGATGGTTATTAAAAACATTTAAGTTTAATATGTTGTATCAAAAGTGCTGGCATGTTCTTTTTCAGAGCTTTAACAAAGAAAATGTGCATCCAACAGGAATTATTTGAGCTTTGACAAAGCTGCCTTTATCCTTGAAAAATGCAGGCACTCACTCCTCTCATGAGCTCGGGCTCTCCCCCACTCTGACACAAAGAAGCTTCCAGAATCACTCAGGCTCAGATGTTTCTGGTACCCACACAGCTGATACCCAGTAAAACCACGAGGGGATAGATTGGGAAACATCTTTGAAAATGCAAGTCAAAGCTGAAGCTTCCTCACACACAGAAGACAACAGTCCCAAGATGTGACACTGATCAACAACTTGATTCAGTTAAAGACTGTTTAATCTGAGCTTTACAAAACATGATTCTTTCAGAAAGTGGACATTTCTGAGACCCAGGCACTTTATTTACCAGCTAAATTCACACGCTCTGACTTTTGCCAAGGAGAGACTCTAAGTCTCCTGAAAGAATTATAAAGGGATAAGAATGAAGTTTTTAGATTCTGCATTGCTGCTGAAAGTTGAATTCTGTGGCAAGAACAAGCGTATCTTAAGAAGACAAAGAGCAGAAAAACATTCTATGTATGTATCATTTTAAGACAGAACCTTTGCTATTAAATAGAAGAAAAAGTGGGAACAAAGGACAAATTCTGTACCCCTGAATTAACTTGGTATCACTAAATTAACTCATTATCATGAAGTTAACTCAGAATTTTCAAGTTACATCATTAGACAAGAGCCCAACAAAAGTTAAGCTTCTACAGCTGGAAAGTCAGACACTGAAAATAAAACCAAATCCCCCAACAAATTTATGATCTGAAGCCATCAGTGCTCCTCAGCAAGATTATGTTGGATTACTTTTTGTAGTTTTAAATACCACAAAGCTTCCCCAAAAAGAGACAACTTCCCAGAGCCAGAGCATGTTACTGAGCTGAGAAGAAACTTCCCAAAGTTTCCAATCCGGCAAAGGCCTAATTAAAAAGAAAATGGAATATATAGCTCCATCATCAAAGCAATTAAAAACATAAATAAAGCATTGCAAGACTCTTAACATTCCCAATGTTTAATTATTTATCTGTTCTCCATCCTGCAGCTGTAGGTCAGAATTAACTCCTCTGAACTAAATACAGGAGAACTCTTTTGGGGATTTGTACCTTATTCATTTTCAAGCAAACATTCAAATTCATTTCAAATTCACACAAGAACTGCAACAGTTTCTCCTAAATCAGATTTTCTACAAGTTAAACACCCCTCCTACACTCAGATGTGATTGTGAAACTACTTTGATCTCTGTTCCCAAATTTATTGCTCTGTGTAATCCATGACAAAATATAATGTGATTTACTGTATCTCTATATGACAGCCCAGCAGCTGACAGAACTTAATAATTTAGCATAAGAAAAAAACCCTTCTGGCACCAAAATATACAAATCATAATTGAGGCACTTTAGTATCACATTACAATGAAGCACATGCAGACTGATCATAAGAACTTCAAAACAATTAGAATTCTTTCTCACCCATTTAATGAAGGTGGGTTTTACTCCGTGACATGCTCTGCAGTTGTAAACAAGTCATTTTGGAGCACTTTTCTTTCTTCATATTAATGACTCTGAAGGACTAATAACATTGTTTTACCCCTTCCCTATTTCCCAAACACTCCTTCTCCTCCAAAAAGAAGAAAAAAGCCACCTGCAGCTTTTCTCTACTATAATGATATGAAGAAAGAGCAAATGAGCGTAAACAATGTCTTCAAATCATGCCAGTATTTAAATACACAATTATTATGTTTTACATTAGTTTGGTCTTGATCACTGAGCATTTTTTCTAAAGAAAGCTATTTGGAAATCTGTTTTTTTATTTTTATTGTGCTGACCTAAGCAGGGATGTGATGCACATGTTCCATGGGGCACCTCCAGCAGTGGCTTGTGCTGACTCTGGGGTTTGAGGGACTTGAGAAAGTCTTTGTGCAAAGGATGCATCAACCCAGAAACTTCAAAGCAAAGTAACAACGTGGAGCTCGTGGATGCAGGAGGATTTTCTATTTCTGATTCCAAGGAACAAACACCAATTACTGCTGTTTGCACAACCAAAACCTTGGAGGAGCCCCAGTGAAACCAGCAGTGATGGTGCAGGGACTGGGATCCAGGAGCTTGAAATCCTTCCTGCCACACCTGACCAGGAACCCAGACCTCACTCAAGAATTCTGAACAAATCTAACAAGGAATTGGCCAAGTTGTTAAAATAAAAAAATCCACCAGTCATCTCACATTACTGGAAAACAGCCAATGTTTTCCAAGTATTTTCACATACTCAGGAATGTAAGGATAAGTAAAATTGATAAATCAGACAAAACTGAACCTACAAGCAATCAGCCTTTTCCAAGACATAAGGTATTGGGAAAAAAGGGACAGAATGAGGTCCTGATTCAACTGGGCTTTAAAAAACATTTAATAAAGCTGAAATAATAAGCAATTGTGTATTACAAGATAAAGTCGGTGTGTTACAGGTTGTTTGGAGAGTGAAGAAAGGCTCGGGAAATGATTGAAAAAATAATTACAGCAGTTGTTCTGCCACTGGCAAAACCTCAGCATTCACCTTCTCCACCATCCCCACGACTTTGTGAGTCTTGATCTTATGAATACACTCCAAAGGATAAAACCTGGAAGTTCAGGGATCGAGAAGAGGCAGCGTGTGCCCAGAACAGGGAGGGGTGTCTGGGCACACACTTGAAGAACAAAGAGGAGACAGAGACAACCAAAAACCCCACCTGTGAATGCTTCTTCAACAGTTATTTCAGATTGATACCAGTTGGTTAAAAAACCACTAAACCCTAAAAAGCCCAGGCAAACTTCAACAACTACTCAGCTATAACTGATATGACAGGACATGAGTAAAGTGTGCTGAAAGATGGGCCACATGATCAAGCTCTAATTTTAATCATATCAGTCCTTGCCCTGCTGAAAGCCATCTTTTTAATTCCATATTTTGTCCTAATTTATCATTTAGCGCTTGTCTGGTTCTCATTTCTTAACAGTATTGCTTCAATCATTTTCATTTTTAACCCTGTGGTGCTATTTGTGAATGCAAATAATGGTGCTTCATCTCCCTGCAGACCTTAATGAAGATATTAAAAAGTGAGCCTGTTGCTCATGGGTGCACATTTCTTTTTCCCACAGTGACAGTAATACCTACTTCTCCTGGCTCCTAACTCTGGAACCAGATTTATAAATACAGTTGATGAGCAGACATCTGACCTGCTGTTTTCTGGATTGTTTTTTCTCAGTTTTTATTTTAATTTTTTTAAAGGAGATAGGAGCAGAGGAACTCTGTGAATAACTGCAGCTCTTGCTTTGAAACACCTCCAGTAGGGAGAGAGCCATAAATTCTGTTTAGTCTTATTTGAGTGAAATATCCCTGAGATGATTCTACCATCTTTTTCTTCATGTTTGGCTCTGTTGATTGAAGACTCTTCCAAATGGCTCCCCTGAGGGATGATGCAATTCCTGTGACCATGTTACTGGTCCACCATCATCCTGCTTTTTCTTTGGAGGAATCAGAAGGAGCAGTGCAAAAAGGGGCACACTACAGAGGAAACTGGTTTTAAAAGGATTCGTTGAAAGGTACTATCAAGACAGATTAAATCATTTTTTGTGCTAATATACATTAAAAATATTTCCTCTCTGCGAAATACATTTCTTCTTGATCTTTTGGCACCATGTTTTGCCTTTACTTGATCTTTTGGCACCACAGTTCTGGTGTTGCTAGATTTTCTCCAACAAAGCCAAATGTACTACACTCATTTTTATTAATATTAGTTGGTGAATCACTATTGCTGTGTCAGAAACGTGCAAGAACCAAATGCAATTTAATGTACACAGGCTCTACAAAATAAAAACAATAAAAATATTACTGCTTTGGAACAGAGAGATAATATCAGAAACAACAGCTCTTGGATTATAATGAAAAAAAATTAAGAGACTTGGGAAACATCCCACTCTTCTTGGTAAGAATTGAAGGCTCTTTAAATTATTCATAGCTGGGACCTAAGCTAAATAATTGATGTAATAGACTCAAAACAAGTTTTAAAAAATGGCACATCTACAACTGGTAGGGATCCTGCCTGCATGAAGCAAGGACACAAACAGGTCTGCACTACAATTAGACACAATTTAATGAGATCATTACACTTGGGAGAAATACACATCCACATTTCATGGCTGACCTATCTGCTCCCATGTAAATAACCAGGGGATCACTGCAGTGAGTGTGAAAACAGCTCCTCTGAGTGCTCCCACACACAAAGTTATCTGCAAGTGTGGCTTCAGTCTCCAAGTTAATGAAGTGAAAGGTGTCAGATCAAAGGTTCCATCACATCCAGTCTCAGAAGGTCTTAGGGACAAAGATGGAACCATTTTTGGTGCTAATGAAATGTGGAGTTGGCAGAGAAGAAGCAGAGCTGGAGAGACAGGACTCAGAAATGGGAACTCATGGAAGGCACAGGATGCTTTTACTTTAGGAGCAGAAGTAACTGCTTAAGGGAAACTCAATACTTTTAATCAAGTATCTCTTGGAGTATCTTTCATCTCAGAAGATGTCATATTCCTTCCCTTCATCTTCTGTCTTTGCCAGTGCTGAACAGTGTGACATCATCTGCAACAGTGCCAGAACAGATACTGTGAATCACAGATATTCCTGCATATGCAGCATGAAAATATGCCCAGGGAGTTACATCCAACTGGGCTGTTCTAGGGCTGTGCTGGGACAGGAATTAATCCAATATCACAGAACTTGATGCTGAAGGAGGGACTGAAATGTTCCCTAGGGCACATTATCAGTACCTTATTTGCAAATTATATGCAAGAAGTAGCTCAGAAAATAAGTATCCAACTATAGGAAGAGCTTTGAAAAGGGCCCCATTACATTACATTGCAAGGAAAATATTATGTTGCAACAAAACTGTTATACAGAATAATTATTCCTAATTAAGGTAGCGGTCACTCACAGAGTGACCTTAGCTTTAAGATCCCCGAGTATCTGAGTTTTATGTGGACTTTACACCAGATACAGCTGGAGTGATTGTACCAGGTAAAAACTGTAAACATCAGATTTGATTTAAAATCACAGAAATCTCAGAGTACAACTAACATCAACGTCATTAAAGTCTACAAGCAAGATCTGCATGGCTCTGGCCAGGCTTTATGCCACCTTGGTGTCCCATCTCTACAGAGGGATTCACTTCACAGCTTCCTTCCATCAAAACAACTGCAGCCCCAAAAATAAAGTGTTTAACTCATTTTTGGTTTGTTTTTTCGACTACAGCTTTTTCTGTAATCAAATATCATGTGTGTTCAGTACAGTCAATACACAAAAATGTAAATTACTTCTCCACAAGAAAAGCAGCACTGAAAGAGAATTAGATGTTCCTGGAACCTGCAGAAACCTTTAACAGAATGAGTCAAAGTATCTATTTAAATATAGAAAATAAGTCAATAAAAAGCTAAATGTTTAAAATTATTCAGAGAGAAGAAAACCCACCCCATCATCATCTTCTCCCACTCCAGTTTACTCATGCATGCTGCTCAAAGGGAGCTTTTTTATGAGGCATTTTCAGTGTTCCAAGGTTGCTTCCTTAGAGCATTGTTAGCCTGTCCACTGCTCTGCTCGGGCCGTGCTTGCTGAATGCTCATTTCCTCTGCCAAGAAAATCCCACAGAACGTTACAAACAGCGGCGGCGGCCAAGCCCCACATCTGCACACACTCAGACTTTGTCTCCTGCTTTCAGTCATTCCTGGCAAACCTGGAACTGCTCCGAGCTTTGTGCACTCCACTGCACCTGGCTCAGCAGTGCCCGTGCCCCCAGGTGCTGCTGATGCAACCTGGAGCACACCTGGCCGTGGCCAAAGCAGGAGTCAGCAGAGCCCGGCTCCAGGGCTGCGTGCTCCCAACATCCAACAATCATGGAATGCCTTGGCTTGGCTTGGCTTGGTTTGGCTTGGAGGGGACCTTAAAGCTCATCCAGTGCCACCCCCTGCCACAGTCAGGGACACCTCCCACTGGCCCAGGGTGCTCCAAGCCCCATGCAGGCTGGCCTTGGGCACTTCCAGGGATTCAGGGGCAGCCACAGCTGCTCCGTGCCTCCCCATCCTCACAGGGAAGGGCTCCTTCCCAATAGGGTGAAACACTGTGCAGGAAAATGATCCTGAAACCTGTCAGCTCAACCACGTATGTACAGAAAATGCTGAAAGCACATCAGCATCTTACAGGAGCAAAGCAGGAAAAAACGTGCACAAACCTAACAGTGTCCCAGGAATCTCCAGCACACACCAATCCTGATGAACCCTGAAGTGTTAGGGGAGTGCTCGGGAACTGACATTTCAATAAACAATGTCCCAGCCTTAAAGCTGAGATTTTTAAGCAACAGAAAATTGAAGACCTTAATAAATCATGTGTCCCTAAATAGCAGAAAGCTGTCTACAAACACCAACAAATATTTAAATGTTCAGTGTGCCTGTAATGAAGACTTTTCCTTCCCCCGTCTCTGCCTCTCACTCTTCTCCTTCTCATCCCCACGGCATCAGGACAATGGGGAGGGCAATGCCAGAAGAATCCTGGATCTTCTTCACCCATTTGCAGTTCTGTTTTTCTTGTCACTGAAGTATGAATCATTTCTTTTGTATCTCCTCATGTTCACATTAATAACAGTCCACAATGGCACAAAGCAATCCACACAGAAATCAACGTTATTCCCAGAGCAGATCACAGAGGAATGAGATCCCTCACTTGAGAATGGAGTGACCTTCAGAAAATCTGGCCAGTCAGATGTTCCACGCCTAAACTATGAAATTCAGCTTCCCACTGGATTTTTAAGCAACCTTCACAGAATTGGCACCAAAAGAAGTAAATTTAGAGAACAAATTTTTCTCCCACATTGTCTTAAATTTCCAGGTAACAAGATCTGGTAAAAAATATTTTCATAAACAAGTTTCAAGGCTCATGCTGCAATCAAGATGCTTTTTTTCCCCTTTCTTGGATAAAATCATCAAGGTTCTGTGGACTAGGATCAAGATTTGAATTAAATTAGCTGAAACTGCTACTTTGGAGCTTTAAATGGAGTTTGCCTTCTAAGCTACTTTGAGTTTTGGATTCTGTAGCCAGTTTCCACAGTTCTACAATTGCAAGACAGAAATGAAACAGGATAGGGAATGGAGATTTGAAGGTAATGCCAGGTATTTTAATATGTCTGTGAAAGACTTTTCAACAGAGATACTTTTTGCTTTTCCCCTCCTATCTTTTACTCAACATGTGCTCTTAGATTAGTTTAGAATAGGGAAGTAGGTTAAAGAAAAAAAATACAATAGCACTTAATATAGCTTAAAATTAGCAAATTTTTTGAAAAATATAAAAAAAAATCCAACAAATTAAAGAAAACCAGTATTTCTGACAGAAATGACAATTCAAGACTATTAGAGATATTGCCCTATGAAGGATTATTTGTAACTTTAATTTGAGGATGTAAAGAAGTTAACTTTTCTTTTGCTATACTACACATGTAAAAAAAGATCAAAGAAAGAAAAGAATTGAGATTCAAATTCCATTTTTAAGCAAAAATGACAATGTCTTCCTGCGTTAAAATTAATCCTTTAATGATGAATTTCAAAGGTTTAAATACTTTCTGTGACCTTGGCTTTAAATAATTATGCCAAGCAGAGCTTTCCTTGCATTCAGAAAAGATTCTGAATTGTTGATCACAGCCATTTTAATGGCTTCAGGCTGGCTGATTTCCAACATAATCCTCCGAATGCTCTTTAAAATTACAGACCAAGAACCTGACGCAGGTAAATGAAATGTCACTTGCACAAAGGCTGCTCAAACACTCCATGCAGATTGTTAATTTGTGCCACTGCACATCCCCTTGCAAGAAAATGTGTGATTTAGTGCCTTAATGCAAAGTATAAAAGAGACTTCAACAACTATCTGCTTACACATACACAGAGCCTACCATAAATATTAAGCAGGGTTTTTTTAGTTTGGCTTTTGAAATAAAACTTGCATGTTTTAGCCCCCTAATGGAGGGGAATACTTGAATTCAAGCCAGGGGTCCAAGGGATGCTCAGCAAGCAGGAATGTGGGCAGAACCCACAGAACAGAATGGGAGGGAAGCCTTGATCAATATGAAAACATTAACTTCTATTTCCAAGGACCCAGAGTCCTTTCTCACTTGATGAACACCACAGGCTAAATTAGACCACTGTGAGCAACCAGACACAATTTCCTTGCAACCCGAGCCTGAGTTTTTCCCTCCTTAAGAGCTCACCCTCTTTTTAAGGGAGAAAAAGCTTGGCTAGGCAGAACCACCCTTTCCACTGTCTCTATTCCAGCAGAGGAAGACCAGCCTGCTCCTGGCTGGCTTTACCTGTGAAATCACCTGTGTTTTTAAAGTGCTGTTGGCTCCTGAGCACCTTCATCCCTGCTGGAGGTGCTGCCCAGCCCCAGCATGTCCAGAGCAAAGATTTTCATCCCAGAACCCCAGAACACCCCACACTTGTACTGTGACTCTGGCATCCCGTGGTCTGTATCTGTTTTTTCAACTCATGTCATCCCTAAACATTTTTCCTTAGGGAAACTGCGCTCAGCTGACCTTTGGGGTGATCACTTCCCTTTCACCCTGCAGAGCTGCTCTTTGCAAATCCCCTACCTTGTTCAAGGCTGCCTCTGTCTCTGCCGTGTGCTTCCTTTTCAGGTCTGATATCACTTTTTCCATCTCCATCTTCAGACTGTTCAGTGCTGCCTCCTTGTCTCGAGCTGCCTTCAGCTTCTCCTCGTCCCTCTGGAGGCTCAGGTCCAGCAGCTGATGGTTCCGCAGAGCGTTCGCCTGGATCAGCTCTTCCCTCAGCTTGCAGATTTGGTTCTCCAGACTAGAGATCACCTGAGAGGAAGAGCAAACAGAGTGACAAAACCCAAACCCACAACACAAAACCCACTTGGTTTCCTCCAACAGGCTGTCAGCTGGGGTAGAAGCAGACTCAGAGGATGCTCTCTCCCTTTTCCTGGCCTCTCTTTTTGCTTTTCCCTTTCTCTTCCTGCACACGGATAAATACAGCTCCCCCTGCCCAAAGCATTGGTAAGATGGACCTTTTCGGAGGAGAAATTGAGATTGTGGCATATAATCACTACATATCCTACCCATGCCTTCTTTTTTTGTCCTTAAGAAATGACCTGCTGCCTTCTAATGAGCTATCAGAGTATCATCAATCATTAATCAATTGCTGCCAGCCCCTGATGGGGGAAAGCAAAGGGGGAGGGATCAAAGTGACAGGAATAAAGCTGTGTCACTCCAAATTCCACAGAATTCACTCTGCTACTTTACCACACGAGCAGATACACAACTATTACTTCAGATTACACTTGAATGTAATTCTCACTAGTTACTTTTCTAAGTACTAGCTACTTTTCTAACTTTCTCCATTTCTTCTGTGGGTTCTCCACTGGAGTACAGGAGCACTGCATCTGGGACATAAAGCACTGTCCTTACAGCAAAGGGTGATGGATGACACTGAAAGCACATCTGTGCTCTCATTCATAAATGCAATTCTGAAAATGAGCACTTTCACTACAAAACTCACACGGAACTGCCCCCTTTATTCTCCCTGTTTCACAAGAAACTTTGCAGTTGCCTGGAATTCTTTCACAGAGGATGTGACAATACTGAGAGCAGAAATTGATGTTCTACCAAGTAAGTGCAGGTGACTCAGCTCAAGCTTATTAAAGGTTTCACAAGAAAATCTGAGGAAAAGTAGTGTATATTTAAAGTTCCCATTGTCCTGGAATGCCAGTTTCTCTCCAACTACTATTTTTCTTCTTCAGACATTTTTAATACACTGTCTGTACTCAGCTACACCATTTATTAGCAGCCTCTGAGAACCACATTACTACACAACTTTGAAAAGGAAACATTTGTTTCTGACCAAAGTTGGGACATGAATGACTATCAGATCTACTGCCTCGTACATTAATCTCCCAGGACAGACTCCTATAAATACTGTGATCTGAGAGAGGAAAAAAAAAATTAAAAATCAAGGCTTGAAAGTTTGTCTATTTTTCAAGCTATTTGAACTATATGGTGTAATGAAAGACATTGTCTCCCTTCAAACATTCAGTTTGTCCTTCAGCTCTCCCAGCTGTGACATGTATTAAATAATATCAACCATCTCAGAAACTTATTTTGCTTCCATGCTTTCTTAATTACTCATTGGCATTAGTCCCTACTATGTCAAAGGTAAGAGTGTGTGTATGGTGGAGAAGGAATGAGCACGTCATTTGTATACAGAACTCTACCACAAGGCCACATATTTCAGTCCTATCAGCATTATCTCAAACATATGTTTCATATACTGTAATCTGTGCTAGATCCTTTCCTTCCTTTCCTGAGCTTTTCCTCTACACATGTTTAATTTCTTATTAAATCTGTATACAGACTAAAAACATAAAGTACATTTCAGTGTATAATTATAATCCGCAATGTACTTTTATAATTCTTTCGGAAAATGATTTCATCTGCAGATCACAAGAACATGACAGCCTGCCTGGCTTTTCCTTAACCAAAGCAGCACTAACTCAATGAAGATAAGAGCTGCAATTGCTGACGGGTGATATGGTCTGAGTTCCAAAGTGACACACAGAGAATTTGGGGTTTTTAACAGCTGCCCCAGTGCAAGTCCTGCCTGAAATAGCCACAATTATCTTTTAATCTGTGAGAGGTCTTTTTGAAAGATCATTCCCCTTCTTTCCTTTTTTTTTTTCTTCTCTCCTTTCTATTTCAAAATAAAAAACTTCCTTTAATTACACCCCCAACACACACACACATAGGTGAAAATATGAAACAACATCGCTCAGACGTTCCCTAAAAAGTTTGTTAAAATATTTAGGGTAAGAAATCAGGGCTAACTTTTTATAATACCAGAAAAATTCATGCACAAATGACACTACAAGCCAAAATAAAGACTGAGTGAATTCCTGTTACACCTTTTAAGCTTTACTTCCTCCTTTATTCAATGGTTCTTATGCAAAGTCATTAGAAAATGAAACACAATCCAGTGTTTTCTGCAAGGATAAAGTAACAGCTCCCAGCCTTCAGAAACAAAACTGGGGACAGCCAATAGTGAGCTGAATGTTATAGGTAAAGCAACAGTAATTAATATGCAAAGGAGCATTAATGTTGGACCTAATAGATGGCAAAAGGAGATTTGGTTCTATTAGGGAAGAAGAAAGACTCTGAAGACGGGGTGATGGCAGCGAAACTAATATGATTAAAGGAGACCCTTTGGAGCAACTCCACTGCGAGTAAGATGATGTTAAGAGACATCTAATCTCTCCAAAGTGACTGGAAAAAGCTTTTATTGGGGATCACAGCGACAGTTCTTGTCAATTACTTTCAAGTAAGTCCAGTTCTCACAGCCAGATTAGTTTTTCCCATAAACAAAGTCAGTGGCAGAAGCAGCTTACGCCCAGCTCAGCGCCTGGGACAACTTTGTGTGACACAGATATCTCCCCACTGCTGCAGGAAATGAATCCCAAACTTTCCAGCACTGAGACTCTGCTATTCCACATGTCAGGTTTAATAAACTATTATTAGACTTAAATGTAGGCAAACTGGGGGGGGGGGGGGGGGGGGAAGCCTGAAGATGACTTAATTTTCTGTTGCAAAAAATCCATTAAATATAAAACTTATTAGCAACTGTCTTTTCTTAAGGATTCTGTGAGAAAATAAAGCTGTAGTTACAAAATCTCACTTCTCAGGCTCCTGATCCAAAGGCAGGATGATTTCTTTGTAACACTGAGTCCTTTTTCTCATTCTTGGTTTCTCAAATTCTCCTCTGGCTGCCCAAATCTCTGTTTGGGAACCAAATGGTTTGCATGGTCCAAACAACTGCTTGAGTACAAGAGCTGCTGCGAGAAAAACATACCTTAAACACCCCATCTGAGCAAATTATTATTGTGCTAAACGAGGATTGAACATAAGAAATAAAGGCTGACAGTATGTAATAGAACCAAAATGTTACTGCCACTTGCTGCCTTTTCTGGATCAAAGTGTTGTAGTCTCTATTTCAGTGGTGCGGGTACGAGCACATGAAATAAGAGAGATCTGTATCTATTTTAGAAAGGATGCAGAAGTTTGTAGCAATTCCCAGCATGGCTATGCCACAGGAACATGCCCCAAACAAGGAAGCATTTTTTAAAATGACCATTAATCCACATACAGGACAACAAATAGAAGGACAACACCAGCTTACACAGTTTCCCAAATGGAACAAAAATACATCAACGGTGTGACAGAGATTTCATAAAGGTTTATATGACATATTTGATGTCCCTTAGATGAAGAAACTGCTGGCCAAGGTGGTGATTTCTATTTCTGTTTCAAAGAAACAACTTAGAATTCTAACTAAGAATATCTTTGCTGTAATAGTGTCATAAATAGGGTGGGTCATAAGCCCACAGCAATTTGCCTGCAGGGAAAAAACAGACTTGAAAGAAAAAGAAGAAGGTTGGTCACTCACTTTGGCCTATTTAAAATGCCAATAAATGCACTGCGTGTTATTTGGAAGGAAAACATGTGCTCTCAATTTTAAAAAGTAAATTGCATAAGAAAATATAAAGTTGGCAAAAAGTTTAAATTAAAATCTGTTGCTGATGTCTGAAACTCTGCTCCACTTACAGGCAACAGGGATGAGAAATGGACCGAATGACTACGGCCTAATTAAAAACAATAATAACACAAATTCCCTTTATTTTCCAGGAGCTCCTACTTCACCCCCACGAAGCATTTCCACGGATCAGTTTCTGAGGAAGAGGCTGGAGCACGCCAGCATCCTCGCCCTGACGGGGATGAACACGCGGAGCTCGCCGCGTCCCCGCTCTCAGGGCATCACACACCAACCCACACCCCCAGCACCACCTCAGCTCCAGTGGCCAGGGCCTCGGGAAGTCACAGAAACAAAGCAGTGGAGAGTTAAGATGAAATGCGCTCCTAATTTATTCCCCTAGAGCTGCTGAGGTGTTGCTTCAGCAGATTTACAGTGAGTGGCTAAGATGTGCCAGCAGATGAAGCTGCAGTAACCTCACTGCTCTGCCTTGCTGGGAGCACTCGGGCTGCTGGAACAGAGCATCACTGTTCAACACCTCTGTGCTTCTCAAGGGGCTCCTGACAACTCTTCAAACTGAGTTTCAGAAGTTTTCTGCGCTGGGTTAACTTGGCTCCAGTCAGGGATGACTGCACAGGGCTCACTTTGCTGTGTTTAATTTTGCTGGCATGTAACATTTTAAAAAAACCTACAACAAACCCCCTGAACCTCTGAGCGGTAGCATGGACTAGGCTGGATGATCCCAAAGATCCTCTCTAGGATAATAACCTCAAATATCAGCCTGTAAGTCACTCTTTGACCACAGATAAGCAGCTTCTGCCTCTGCGTGCCAAGACCTTCTCAGCATTTCCTCCTCAGAAGAACACTGAAATGAGCAGAGTGTGCTGGGAAACATCAGCTGGGCCCTTCTGAAAGGGACATTTGTCTCTGCACCTCACCACACTGCCGTGGTGTGACAGCCATGGATGAGGCATCCATAACATTTGTTATTGGGCACTGCAGTAGTTTTGAAAGGACATCAGTCCAGTCAAGGCAAAGGCAGTCTGTAATAAAAACAAATCTCACTTTGATGATGAAGAAGTGAAAGGAAAATAAAGAACTAAGTAGGAACACCCAGTGATTCAGTGGTGACAATGACTCCCTTTTTACCCTTGAGCAGGGCAGTGTCCCAGAAGAGGGGGATGAAGCGTCCTGTCCCAGCCACCAGGGACTGGTGGCACATTTACTGTAAAATACCTTAGAGGGGATTATCTGCTGAAAGTGGGAATCTGAACGACTTCAGCTTTCTTGTGAGTAAACAAACCTTTATCAAATGCTGGGAAACTGATCGTACGAGTTCCTCCAACATCAGAAAAACAACCAATGCATTTAACATAAAAGAAGACTGAAAAATGAACAAATATTTTGCAGCTCTAAGCTTAGAAAGAAGTGTAGCTGTAAGAACTTCAAATGCATAATGCTGATTTGTGTTTAGAACAAAATTGGTTTATATTAACGAGTTTTATTACTGCAGCTTCTGCAGGGGACAACAATCCTTCTCCTAACTGAGCTTATTCTGGTTTTCAGGAACTATTCTCATGATTTTACCCTCTGGACCCTGCCAGCCAAGGGCCAGGCACAGTCCTAATGGCTCTCTGATCTTTCTGTCCACAAATCATCCTACTGAGCCTGAATCACTGGTCCCTCTATACCTGCTTTTCTCCATGCCAAAGGAATTCCAACTTGCCAGTTCAGCCAGCTGGCAGCTATTTGTGGCTCCTTTGTATTGAACACAATCATGTCCATTTAAACAACTATATTCAAAATATTCTCTATATCATGGCAATTTCAATTAAAATATGTAAAGAATTTATTATCCTTTTACTCTCATGACTCCTAAAATCAGCAATTTGTCAATGTTACAAATACTTTAAAAGATGAGATTTCATTTGCAAAGAAAACCAGTGGCACATTATCACAAGGGTAATGATGTGGCAGAGCACAAATTAGCAGGGATAAGTAATAAACAGCTATTTAGCTTTCACAGCACAATCTATTACACTGTCAAGTTTAAATGCCTTTTGGGTAAGGACACACAGGCCCATAAATGTGGTATTTAAGGGAGCAGATAAATGAAATGGTGTGAAACAAAGTGAAAATGAACAACAGTTCAGTGACCAGCAGGCTGGGCTCAGTTCCTAAGAGCACTGATCAGCCCTTCCAGGGGAAAACACGGAATTTAGCATTCCATTAATTATTATATCATTATAATTATTATATCAGTAATTTTAACAGCATTAAACTACTTTTAAAGGCCAAATCTCCTTGGTAAGATTCTTTACTTGGGCTATTCCAGCACTGTGCATGATGCTATGAAAAATGCCTCTAACATTTATGAATCTGATAAAAGTTTATTCCTACTAACCCTGCTTATCTTGTATCTACCAGGGTCTCAGTTTGGTGTGGGAACTGGTTTAACACCACCCTACCTGTACAGTGCTGCTGGAGGGAAACACCACTCACCTCTGGTACCCAAACCATGGCCAACACACCCCTCACCACAACTCCTGCACTGAACATCACCCCAAGGAAGGTCCAGCATCCTCCAAGAAGAGATTTCACTTTTTAGCAATGTATCTGCTCTGTCTTGTCTAATGTTATTTAGCATTTCCTGTAACACAGTGAAAGTGTTGACTCACTAAGAGCAATAGTCACCTTCTGCTCAGCTCCACTTCCAATAAAATGAAGGAAAAATGAGTCTGCTTGTGCCATTCCTATAAATAAACATGCTTAGGCAACAAGTAACAGGTAATTTAACCCCCAAACTGTTCAATGACTCTGCCAGGTATTTCTGAAGCCTGGAAAGAAACAAGCAACACACAGGTATTAAAAAACCAGTAGGAAAAAGTTACACTGAAAATACTGGCCTCACTCTGGTTTCTACATTTTAGAAAGGAGCAGCACATTTTTGAAATCTGCTGTGACATGGCATTAAGCAAAACACAAATTTTGATGATTTTTTTTTTCCCAGAAGAAGTGCACTGAAGTAGATCTGGACTTTTACAGAAGCCAGTCAGCTGCCTAAATCCCAGTTAATGTAAATGGCACTTAAGTTACAAACTGGGCTTAAAAAAAAAGGAGAGGGGGGGGAAGAAAATCAGACATCCATTTGAACAGCTCCATAAAGAGCTTCAAATTAACAGAGCTTATTTCCATTTCTTAATTTACATAAGTACATTTGATTCCAATTTAGTTAACAGCAGCTAGAAAGCAGAACTTCATCTAGGTTGGTTATTGTCACTGCCTTTCCAACAAAATGAGTTTTAGTCAAAGGGAAGAACCTTGAGCTTACACGTGTAACAAAACAATGCAGAGAACTGGTGAGCCAAAGGATTACTCACTGAGTTGAAACTGAGATAAATGTAAATACATTTTCCATTTCACTGTTCTAAGACCTGTAAGAGACTTGGCCCTCTTGCCTTGGAGACTGATCCAGAGCACTTTTTCCTTCCCTGATTTACTGTATTTGCTTTGAAACAGACTAGCGAGACAAAAATTAAAAATTCCACCTTCTTTCTCCTCTCCTTTTATCTGATGAAAGGAATGTTTACCTTTGTATTCTTCCTTGTACAAACAAAATCATTGGAATAAAACTGCTAAGGGACTGGCCAGGAAAGGACTCATTTCCTTCTGTCTTTCTACCCAGAATTTTAATGGAAACACTCAAATGGGCACATAACAATCTACACAACTGCATTAATGGAACCTAAATATGATGGAGAGAAGAAAATAAATCAGCCAGAAATACCTGTTTAATGCAGTGATCCCCTATAATAATGTGTGAGAGCAAAGTATAAATTAAATGCAGTGGCTAAAAAAATAAATTAAAATCTACATGTTAGCACCAGGTTTTCTGCACTGTACAATTCACAACAATCCATCCCTAAATGATGATTGATGCAAACCTGACACCAAACATCTTCCCTGTTTTCCTTTATGAAGAACTTTAATTTCTGCATTTCAGGATTTGAAAGGAAAATATTCCTCTCAGATGAATGTTACAGATATGTTCAGATTTGAAATAACAGCAGAGTAAAGCTTGTTCTGGAGGTGAAGAAAAGGTACTGATATTTAAGGAAGGATAGGAATTTCCTGCAATGTAATCCTGAAAAACAGAGTCTAAAGATCTCTGCAGTAGACTGGGAAGAGCACCTGTTAATCTCAGAGCATTTTGTGTCCAGCATCCCCTAAGTCAAAGCTTTTCAAAAACATTTAAATTTTCCACACAATAAAATTAAAAGCATTAACATTTCCTGAACAATGTGTAATGCTGATTTAAATGCAGACACGATGTATTGCAGATTTAAGGATTACTACATACATTCATCTCCATGAGGCAGCAAAATTAAATGTATTATAATTCCAAATTTGTCCCCAGAGAGGAACACGCTGCATTGTCTATAAGAACACAGAATATATGTCAAGTATAGAAAGATTTCACTGCAAGTAAAAGAGCCCAAAACAACCCCATGCCTCAAAAAACCCCAAAAAACCTAGAAAAGCATCACACACTTTTATTTTGCATGCATTTGTTGCTCAAAACACACCACTTTTGAATATTCCCAAGTTTTTCCTCACACATCCCATATGGGTTTTGCATCAGCTATAACAGAAATGGCATCGGACACAAAACCTGACAGGACAAACCAAAGACAAGATGCAGATAAAAAGCCTCAGTAAGCAGCTGTCCATGCATAAAATTGTGCCATTTTTAATTTCTGAAGCTCATACTTGTAGAAAAGCCCACTTTGGACAGCAACTCCTGTTCAGGCCTCTGCCAGGACCATCTCAACAGGACCAGAGGAACACTCCCAGCTCACACTGCCCTCACTTTACTGAGGTGAAGAAGAGAAAGTTTTCAAAACTCCAGCACAGTCACAGGAAGCCAGCTAAGGAACCCAATGCTGTCATTCTCTGGGCCAACAACAAAGGATTTCAATGCACACCTGCACTATTCTGCTCTGCTTAAGGATGCCAAGCTGCAGGAACAACTCTCATTTCTGATGTCACACTGCTACAGGGAAGGTGACAGTCTTGAACCAAATGTGAAGTCCTTGTTCTCAGCCTCATGACTGGCAATACGTGTGGGCAGGATTCCTGAAATCCAGCAGCTCCAGAAATAAAAGTTGTATCACTCACAAGTTTAGATTTGAAAGAAATAATCAGCCTTTGACTGTACAGGTCCCTCAGTTCTGCACAGCAGCAACAACAGCTGCAATATTCCTGTTAGTCAGATGTGGTAAATTCTCATCCTCACATCACCTACTTACACAAATAAGATGAAGAATTAAGCACACAGGTCCAAATTTTGACTTTCTCCTTTTCAAATCCCTTTCTCATTGGAAGAAGCACATTCCAGTAGTCTGTGCCTAAGGATAATCCTGATATAAACCACACAAACATGTCACCTCCACCTGAGGAGGAAAATCCTAGAGCTGGTGGTCTTTAACCAGCTCAGGTGTTAGGCTGGAATTGAAGGCATCAGGTGAAGGTATCTATTGCCACACACAGCCAGCTGATGCTGCTTCAAGTCTCCCTCTCTGCACCTCCACCCAGTGCTGCTTGCACAATTCCCATTATCTCCACAGTGCCTCTCATGGGTTCAGAGACCTTTTGAAAGCTCCACAGCTACCAGTTCAGGAAGATGATATCAGTCACAGGATGATCTGCTCAAAATAAACGAAAACTGTGCCTAACATTTCTTCTCTTGAAACCGAGAGGGTTTTTGGCTCAGTATCTTCCTCAGGCACCTTTCTGTTGATCTCTGTCCTTTTCATCCTTCTTGGTTTGTCCTTGAATTCAGTTGATGCCATTTCATTTTCTGAATGACAAATAGGCCACTGCATCCTGGGGCAGGAATTTCTTCAGATTTATTTATGCAACTGTTTTGGATCTACTGTACTCTGAATAAATATTAATACACAGTTTAAATATAAAAATCTAAATATATGCAGACTCTATAAAATAGCAGTTAAATAAAATAACCCATTTATAAAGGTCTATGTTTATATTTACTACTCTCTTAAAAAAAAACAAAACACAAAACCAAAAACACAACCTCAAAATTGCACTACGAAATCATGAAAAATGTATTAGTCTTAAACTGAATATTCTGGCAGGGAACAACAGTTGTGGGAAGGTTTGAAGGAGAAACTCTTGACTGGAGGCAGAGCACCAAAGGGAGCTGGCTCCTTTCTGTACATCAGCCTTCTAAGGGGACAGAATTTGCAGACTTTTGAAACCTGCTGCTTTCCTTCTCTGGAAAGCATCACTGTTTTGAAGGGCACAATCTTACTCTGTGAAAATAAGTAAGAAATCATGACTTTGTAGCACATTTTTACTAACACAAAATCAGGAAACTAGTAGAGAGATTGTTTCTTGGATACTTTGAGGTGGTAGTTTTGACAAATGGTTTCTGGTGCACTTGTGAGACAGAGATTTTGGCTTTCCCCATACACAGGACTAATTACCACATTAATGAAGGCTATGGCTATAAAGGAAAAGCAGGGCTGTCTCTGCTAAACCTCCTTGAAACTCGGGCACAAAAAAACAAACATTGCCTTCCATATAAATGGCTGCTTTAGGAGCCATTACTGATTAATCCTGTGTATTCCCTCGCAGCCTCTGATGCCAGAGATGCTGAAGAAACCTTATCACAAGGGTTTGTTTGCACAGCTTCAGCAGTGAGAGTAATCCACTAAGTATCCCACACAATACTCAGGTAGAGCAGGTAAGAATTAATTGGTACCTTTCCCACCCACCCCCCAGAATTTCTGATGCTGAAACTGTTTTTCCCTTCATTGAACCAGCTCGGCCTAGACTGGCTTGTCCCGCAGTGACATGTATATTGAATACAAATCAGACAGCAGAGCTTTAAATCTGTGTTGCAGCTCTCATTTCCAATTCGAGAACTGTACTATAATCATAAGCTTCTGGTGGATGAAAGGAAATCAGCTCTCTGAATATTAGCTAATGCCACATTTGCAAGTCCTGAAGAGATCTGTGCTGTTTAAAAAAAAAAAAAAAAAATAGATCATTTCTCGTGAACCTATATATACGAATCGCTTTGTACTGCTCAACTGATAGAAGCGATGCCTGTGCTGGGATTAAACCCTTTTCATCATAAAACCTCATCTGGTTCGGAGTCCAAGTCCATCAAACCTTTTCCCTTTAAAGTCCCGCCTTTGATTCTACATCAATTTATTCAAACCGCAGCTGGGTGGCTGAAAACGAAAGGACAGCATCATTTAAACCAACCATGTTCCTAACTTGAAAGAAGGACTATAATTAAAAAAATGGGCATAAAAGAATGGAAATGGGATAATATTTTTTAATGGTAGTTCAAAGGCCGACAGATGTCAGAGCCTTTGAAGATGTCAGTACACTGAGCAAGGAGTTGCCATTAAATAGTTTGCCTGAGAGGTGAAGCAGCTTTTTAATGACTGAAAAAGCCCTTGCAGACACATCCTTGTGTTTTTAATTTGTCAGAGTTTCTGCAGTATTTTCTGATTAATGACACATGATTATAACTGCATAGCACACATATTTTTATACTTTGTTAAATGAATACTTTATTCCACATTCCTTCAGTGCCAGATAAAAACAGGAAAGCTTTACTGCAGAGTCCAAAACTATTCAGATTGCTCAAATATTTATGGTAATTTGAGGGGATTGGCCAGATCCAGAGCTTCTATGTATTGCTACCTTTTGTTTTTTAATGGAGCTATTACTACTGCCACCACAATGTGCATGCATTAAGTGAGCATGTGACCCAGTAAAGCATTGTGCCCTTCTTGTGCCCTAAACAATCAGAGCTTTCATAATTCACTGATGAACAGTCATCAAATCAAAATAATATTTAGAAAAATCCCAGGGTTGATCCTGAACAATACAAACAATGGCTGCCAATGCACTGTTAAGTGGAAAATAACTTCTCCAAGGGAAAAAGCATATTGCTAGGAAACGTCATGTTCAGAAGAAAAACACCAATATTTAGAAATGCAGATAAAATCCCCATCTTGGGCTGAGAAGATGCACCTGCAACATCCTTCATCTCTCTCTTAACAAAGCAAAATATTTCTGTTTTCCCCACTAATGGAAAATGTTACACCCTGAAACACAGGGACAAGTTCTTCTGCTGCCAGGAAAAAGCTCTCCCATCACTACAATAGCCTTTTGTGGATGCCTGCCAAGCTGAGCAGGGACAGCCCAGCCCTGGGCAGGGACAGGAAAAGCCAGCACTGTGTCCCCTACCTTGTATCACACCTCAGAGCATCACCCATATGAGAACACAGTCATTACAAGGGAATTTGATTAATGTGCTGCTCCTTCTGCTCTTCCAGCCTACATTCAGCTTGTAATTGGATCATAAATAGAAATGTGAAGGGCTCAGCTAAAAGCGTGCAGAGATTGGAGGTGCTGTAGCAGAGCTTTGTGAAATGAGTTGCTGTTCTGCCCTGAATATTGACAGGATTTCATAAGTAGGAATATTTGGCTTGTTGCAATCCATATCCATCAGGAATCTCTGTGTGGCATGTCCCTCAGGAACTTTCTGGAGGGGAGGGAGGTGGCTCTGGACATTCACTGCTCCATGGATCTGCAGCAGGAGATGAAGGAAGGCGTGAGCCGGGTGTGTTCTGCTGTGCATCCCACACACTGCACAGTTATCCTGCTGCAAAAGCAAGCACTGCAAAGTTTGAGAAGGAAAAGAATATGGCTGCAGAGAGAAAAAACATAATTCTGAAATGGAATCCCCCCACATGTATTTATTGAATGGAAACAGAGCCCTGCTAGGAAGAAACGAGGTGGAGTTAGGATTCCACTAAAAAGAACACGGAGAACTGGACAACTCTCAGTACAGACAATTGTAATCCCATTCCCAACTAACCTGCAGCCTTCCTCCTTGAGTTATCCCACAGTTACCTCCAAAGACAGTTGTACTTAAAAAGGAAAACAAACCCTAAACTACCACACATCATTAGACCACTTGACTTTATCGTGAACCTCATGTAGATCTGAAAACTCACTGTGAATTAATGTTACATTACACACTTTTGCCACTTTTCCTAGAAAACAAACGACAAGTGAGAGCAGGCAGGAAGCTGCTCAGCCCATGGGAACATCCATCAACCAAAGAAGAGCTCATTCCCTCTTCCATCCCCATTCAGGAGTTGGGCAGTCCTGGATACCCGGGGAGCTCAGCAGGAGTGTGGGACAGGGACATGCTCTGGGTGGAAGAGAGCAAAGGAGCAAGATCTACACTTCCAAAAGGCCCTTGATGTCATCACTGTACAGAGAAACCTGTTAAAAATTCAGTTATTACTTTGGCACTGTGGTAAAAATAGCAGAATAAAATGTTGAATTTCAAGCAGTTCCCACTGAGCTGAAATAAACCTTCAGAGAACAAAGAAAAGGCACTTCTCTAAGATGTGGGATTTTCTACAGAATTCCAAATTAATTACACAAACTAAAGGAATGCTACTCACAAAAGATGCATCAGAACTCTGAATAAACATTATAAAGTTATTTCAAAAATGGGAAATATCAGACATCCTGAAAATAATGTTTTGCTACAAGCCCCATATAAGCAGACAAAACTGAGCCATTCAGACTCTATCCATTAGAGGGCAATAATACATATACACACACTCAGACTATATATATATATAAATATATATATATATATAAACACACTCCCTCATGTATCCCAAACTGATTTTAGCAGGAAAAAAATTAACATTTTCTGTCTAATATTACCAATGGTATATTGGCAGCTTGGGTTCTGCTCTCTCCACTCCCCCTGCACTCCCCAACAACAGCGTCCAACAGATAAAAGGAACAATAACAAATTATTCTTTAAATTTGCTTTCCCATGAGTAAATCTGTGCAATGCACAGCTTCAGAAGGCTTCCAGTTAGTTATTATTAAACTTGAGTGGGCTGAACAACCAGCATGTCTGTAAGCATGGGCTTCCCAAACTTTGAACAGACAAAAATGTTCTTCATGTGCTCATCTCCCACCTCAGTCAAACACTTTTGCTTTTCCTTACAGTGACACAAGAACCTTTGATAGCAGCAGCCACTGCAGACATGGCAAGGGGGCAGCACACTTCAGCTCTCTCTTAGAGCTACACAAATCATGGAAGGGCATTTTTTGATGTTACTAGAGGCACTCAAATGAGGCAGTGTGCTGTGTGCTGTGTCTTCTGCTTCCCTGCTCCAACCACGCCAACCTTACAGAGAAACTGATAAATCTTGTTTATCTCAGGTCCCCAACCTTGCAGCATCCCACAAGCACAATTATGGTATCAGCTCTCAGGGACAGGAACTGTGTGTTGTTCCATGTTTTCACTAACACAACATAGACCCAGACCCCCGAGAGGATTCCAGCAATACAAATAATTACCAGCAGCCCCTAAACTACTGCTTGTCAACATCTCATTAGTTACAGGACTGCTGGAGTTCACAGGGACGCACAGGCAGATGGATCAGTCACTTAATGACCAGTAGTTCCTGTGAGCATCCACACTCCATTGATTTGTTTTTGGGGTGGCATTTTTTCCTTTTGTTTGTTTGCGGGCTTTTTGCTGGTTTCTGCTTTGTTTGGGTTTTTACAAAACATATTACTCTGCAATTACCAATCCCTACTCCCTTAAAAACAGCAATTTGGGTAACAATGTCACCTATCCCCTTGTTGCTTTCATCCACTGTTAAATAAATATTAATTTTATATTAAACTAGAGGTTTAATTGAAGGTCTGAATTTCATAAGGTCCAAGATGAAGATGTAGAGTAACACACTGGTCCTGTTCCTACCCCAGCCAGGACACAGGTGCCCTCCAACCCAGAAATCCCTAAGGATACCAAATACAGCAGGAGAACATGCAGCTTCCTTCAAATCTTCCAGTGTACTCTGTGTTTGCAGCAGCTGCCTTTCCAAAAATCACTTTCTCTGCTGTTTCTCTTTTCTAAATTCATTTTACAGATGCTAATACAGCAGAAAGCATGGACTACAAAAGAACTCAAGCTGTCAGAGACAACTTTAGAAGAATTGTATCACCCGTGTGGAAGATGGAGTTCACTCTTCGTGGGATTTTCAGATCTGTTTCATGTGAAAACACTGTGTCTGAGGGTTTTGTCCTTTCCTTTTGCCTTTTTTTTTTTTTAACTTACCTTAGTGATGATTTTATGAACTCTGAAGAATAACTCTAAAACCTGAAAATGGAATATTCATGATTGGGCAAATATTATGGGGGTCAAAAAGTAATGTTTTCTTATTTGCATTATTTTAGGAGGACTTTCAGACACATGAATACAAATGACTCTGAGATATGTAATTGCAGTTTGAAAGATATTGTTTTCTCCAATAAACAGAAATCTACAGCATCCCTGACATCGATTCCTGTCATTTTATCATGATAAACACTCAGGTATTAAGTACCTTCCACATCATGCACCCAGGCATGATTCCAATTAGTGCTGGATAGAAGACAAAATGTCAGCTTAATAAGCTTCAATTTGCAGAGTCTTTGAACACTCGATGATATCATCACTTTGCCAATCATTTCTTGTACTTTGGCTGCTTTTTTTCCATCTCACCCTCTCTGTCAAAAGGAAGACTTTCAAATCCACAGAAAGGGAAGACATGAACAACATCAGTCATTGGTCTGACTGAGCTAAAAGATCCAAAAATGACTCCCCAGTACATCAACAGAGAACTATGATGTGCACAATATTCCCTCAAAGCTAATTTGCTGCCAACATGTAGAGTAATTGGGGGAAAAAAGTCTACTTTAAAGTCATACTGTGAAAAATATTTTCTTGCATGAAATCAACACTAAAGACCTTAAATCACTGTCACACTCTGTGCCACTCGTCCAAATGAAGAAACAGTTTTTCTTCAGGTAAGGTGACAATCATTTCTTCAAAGGTCAAGGAACAGCTCTGCTGTCTCACTCCATACTGAAAATAATCGCATTTGTTTCTTTAAAAAAATATTTTTAAAAAGAAAAAGACAAATTGCAAAGGAGGTTTGCACAGTTCTGTGAGCTCAAAGGTCTGAGGCCAGCACAAGCCCATGGACCTCAGCTGAGGACTCACGATGTTTTCTCTGTCTGGAATATGCCCAGATGCAGAACCTAAAATCCCTGCTGTTATCTGGGTGTGAGGGAAAACAGAAACACCAAACGGCAGCAGAAAAGACAAGAGACGATGAACCAGGATGGGAAGCGTGGAACCATAGCAAGGAGCACGTGGGCTCTGCAGGGCCGCGCCGGGGCAGCCGCTCCTGCCCCAGAGCCACAGCTCAGAGGTGGGGATGGGAAACGGCATCTCCTGAGCCGGACCCCTGCAGGAGGTGGTCCCAGAGCACACAGCCACTGGCCCAGGGGCTGCACCACCCAGCACCTGCAGACTGCTGGCACTGCACTGCGCTGTCCCTTCTCCCTGGGACAGAACCCAGGCAGGAGCCCTTTGCTGGCCCCTCTTCGTCACTCAGGGCTCAGAACTGGCAGGAACAAACCCCAGCCCGCCCCGTGTGGGGCGTGGAGCGCCCAGGGCTGGTGCTCTGGGGGGAAAGGAGCTGGAGCGGCTCGGAGGGGCGGATCTGGGTATCCTGGAGCTGGGAGCACACACCAGGCATGGCGCTGGGGTGGGAGCAGGGCTGAAGAGTGCACAGCATTTGGCCGCCCCTCCACGGGATGGGACAGCAAATTCCATACTTCTGAGGCACCAAAGGCTTTGAGGAGTTGCTACAGACGCCGGGGTTGGGCCAGTGGGGAAACAGCTGCAGAGATTTTACTGGTGAAACACCGAAGCTGTGTCTGCGCCAGCAACATCATCCCAGCCCCGCAGAGAACCCACCACGGGGGCCTGGGGCTTCTCCCCCTCGCAGCTCCTGTCTGTGAAACACAGGAAAACCAGAGGAGGCTCCCATTTTTCTTCCTGGCTAAAGCAGCGTGTGGAGGAACAGGCAGAGCAGTGGTGGGGCACGCAGGGCAGTGCAATTTGCCATAAGCATCTCAGCTGCAATTTGTTACTGGTTTTCCACTTGAAGGTTCCTTTATAATACTTTAATGTGGGAGCGTGTGGAGCTGTATGGATGGGCTCATATTTCTCAGCTGACATATCTTCAGCCAAAGTATGTCAGCTACAGGAGAGGGCAAGGCTTTGCACTGGCTCTGGGATTTCTTCTTCCCCCATCAGAAACCACATAAAAGAAAAACGCAAATAAATCAGCTCTCCAAAATCGCTATTTATTACCTCATCATGAAACCATCTACTGGACCCTGCAGTGGTATTGAGTAATATCATTACTTAAACCATAAAGAGGTTGTATTTATTACTCAAAATTGGGAAAATTAGCATCCATATGGATCTTATTGTTTTACGAGCAGCAATGCTGCCAAAACAAGTGGTGTTAACATTCCAAACTACAGATTGTCACCATTTCTCGCCCAGTGTCTCATTCTTTCACTTGGTATTTAAAATACCTCTGAACTGAGGAACAGAGCAGATCATGGACTCTCTCCTATCAAGATATATATCATTTAACAGCCAGACTACTGTTCAAAACTTGATTTATGGTGGCAGTGAGTGAATGGAATTAACATTTGATGACCTAAGAAAGAGAGACTAAATTGATTTTGGATAATCTTTCTTTAGAAAAGGGACGGGAGAAAAAGCACACTCGAAGAAATTTAACTACTTAATTTGCAATACATAGCACCTTAGTAGGTAATCACAGACAGGACACCCTAACCTCCATCCCCAGAAAATGATGGTATAAAACCCCATGAAATTAATTTCCAGGCACAGGAAGCATAAAAGGGTCACTAGGAACAGCAAGCTGGATAAACCAGAGCAAAGCAGGCTTGAATAAAGTGATTGTCTTCTGCAGTGAAAGGGGAGAAGAGTCAGAGTCATTTATCTTGATTTTAGCAAGGTTTTGATACAAACTTTACAGGGTCTGTACAGTCAAACTGAAGGGACACAGACTGGAGGGGTGAGCAGAGACCTCTCTCCAGTATGAGCAGAGAACTCACAGGACTCTCAGGGTTTGAGCAGGAGGAGTCAAGAGTCAGCCAACAAGTGGCACTTTCAGGTGGGGCTGATAGAGCTGAACACCTTCTCCAAAGCCCCGGATGAAGGACACAGTGACTCTGTGCCACACTGTGGATGGCATTTCCTGGGAAAGCAGGCAGCCTGGGGAGCAGGGTGCCATCCACAGCGACCTCAAACACTGCAAGCTGAGCAATGGCCTGCAGGGAGTTCACCAAGCCAGGTTTATTCAACCTGGAGAACTAAACACCAAAGAGAAATCAATTTGCTGTCTTCAACTGAGCATAAGGAACTGGGGAGAAGACAGAGGCAGACTCTTCCTGAAGCAAGAAAAACCCACAGATCCAAAATTTAACAAGAGATACTCCAGCTGCACACCAAAGAAAAGGGATTTTTCACACTGGATTGGTAAAGCACTGGAGCATATGGCTCAAGAAGGCTGTGAAATCTCCACCAGTGCAGGTTTTTCAAAACTCAGCTGGACTTGGCCCTGAGCAACATGATGTGGTTTTGAAGTCAGACCTGCTTTGAGCAGGAGGTTGGGCACGGTGACCTCCAGAGGTCCTTCCAACCCAAAGTATTCTATGATGCTGTGAAAAAACTCCTGAATGAATGCTGGTCTCCCATTAGAGGATGTCCCTTCAGCACTCAGGGGAATGTTTGAAGTGGATGGCACTGCTGTTTTCCAAATTGCTGCACTTGTTCTATGGACCAGGAGAAGTCAACTTCCTTCTATTCAACAACCCTCTCAAACACATTACAAGGCAACACAAAAAAGCAATTTTCAAAAGAACTAAAAACTGTTCATGAAGCTGTGAGAAAGCATTCCCTCCTCTGTGCAGCAGACATTTACTGAGTAAGTTTAGTTGTAATATTTGGAACATTTCAATATCACAAAAACTACACTCTGAAGATTTGGACACAACTGGAAGTAATATCAATAAACAAATTCAGAGTCCGGCTTTGCCATACACCAGTCTTCACATAGAAAGCACAAGCTCCTTCAATCAAATCAAAATCAAGAGATTTTATTGTAAACCAACCATTTCTGCAGATTAACACAACATTTTTGACTCTCTGCTTAGAAATCACATTACACCACCTCAAATGCTGCAGTTAGTGCCTGTTTGTACGTGCACCTGTTTGTACTTGATCATTTCTGACTTCAGGATTCCATAATGTAACTTTAATGTGAGAAATGATTTCACACCACATACAGCTTATTGTCTATTAGTGTTAATCATTCCTTGCAGCCATCACACACAAACCCTGCCTGCAAAGCCACACCTAGTGGATGTGTTAAAACCTGGCATAAAGATACTTTACATTTCACTGGTGAGCAAAACTGATCTCATTTCTATTCAGAGAAATGAATCTATCTTTATTAACATGTATGCAGGAAATAATAACTTCTTCCTTATCAAGGAGTGCTGGCATAAAATAAAATTACTGCCATACAATCTACACCCTGCCCCCTAGACAACTGAAACCATACACTCCACCTTCAGCTGCCAATATTTAGAATGAAACAAAAAACAATATAAAAACACTGATTGCAGTGTTATAATAACTACCATATATATTACATTTCATATTTCAGAAAGTCCATTTTGCTGAAAAGAACTCCATCTCAGATTCAGAGTTCATATTGTGTGATGAGCTAGTTTCTATGGCAACTGCTTTCTCTTTTACATACACTGTAGACAGCACAAAATGTCTGTTGTCTCCTAAGTCAACTTAACATTTTTAATCAGCAGATGACCATTAGTGCACTATTATGTATGCCTTCTGAAAACATCTTTAAATATTTCAAGTGCTGGGCTGACTGAAGTATAAAAGAAGAGAGTGAAGTCACACCTCCCGCCCCAAATTCCTCACAATCCAATTTCAGTCCTAAAGGAAAGAGGGAGAGTGGAGGAAAAACGTTGGAGACATCAGAGATGATCACCCACTATGGCACCAGGACACTTTGAAGGGTGCATGAAGTGAGGAAGTGGCAGATGCTCACAGCTGGATCAACAGGTGTTTGAAAGGTGTCCCAGCCTAAAGCAGCAGCTCAGCTAGAGTGGGAGACACAGGAACACAAACATGGCAAGGTGAGTTCACCTGAGCAGGGGTGGGGATGTGCTCAGGAGACACAGACCCTGACAGAGAGAACACTGAGCCTGCACTGTCTGCTCCAGTTCAGAGCAAAGGCTCATTTTTAACTCTTATCTCAAAGATTATGCCAGTGCTGCAGCCCAAACTCTTCCCACAGCTCCCCTGCATTCACTCAAGTGAAAGCCAGCTCTGTGGGTTCGCAGTATTTCAGTATTTCCACAAGAAACTGTTGCAGGTGACCATTTCACAGCAATGCTCTGAGTGAAAGCCCAGTGTGAACATCTCCACGGGACTCACCACCAGACCCCTGATTTCAGCAGATATTCCCCATCAATGGGATCCACGGCAGCCCTGAGTCAGCAGACTGTGAATAACAACCAAGGAAAACCACACAAGTGCTGCAACAAATATTTGGTACTTTAAATACTTTACATCAACAGTCATGTTCATTATCCTGGGCTGACTGGTGGTAAATTAAACATGCTGCAATACAGCCAAAAGCTTTTGTTTGGGAAAGGCTAAAAGGGAACTGCTGTCTGTCTACAGGAGTCTGACTGGCAGCCCAAGAGCCACTCTCCAAGTAAAATACAACAAACAAATATTTAGATTGCAAGTCCAGGATTCAGATTGGCTGCAGAGAAAGCCTGCACTGCAAGCAGTGCATTTCTTCCCATGACAAAGACATCTTCTGCTAAGAAAAGGAAAGGAAGTAAAAGAAAAAAATGAGTCACACAATTTATTTACTCCAAACTGTAAAGAAGTGACTTCAGCAGCACCGTCAGCATCTGAATGTTTCCCAGGTTACCTCTATCTGTACCCTCCAGATCCCCTCAAGCAAATTGCTTCCACTGATGCTGGGAGAATAACCATGTGGGAACAGGTGTCTGGAGATATTAAAACAATTACATGAAGCAGAAGAGTTGATCAGTGATTTATCTGTAGGTAACAATAGGTTCTTTCAGATCAAAGTTGAAGAGAGTCTCCTATTCTGAAAAAAATGTTCCCCAAATCCTTCTTATTAATACAGTACTGCAAAGTTACTGTTGCAGCAGAATTCGCATACAGACAAGAAACAGGGCATGAGTTGGGTATTTAGCTATCACTAAACAAGAAGGTAATGTCTCCACTGGGGTTTTTTTCTGTATTTTCTCTTGTCAATAGCTGATAGAGCTCTGCAGCAGACACACAGCAGCACAGCCACCCTTCACACATTTATGGAGCCAAGATAAACGTCCTCTGTTTCCCCCATTTGGCTGATACACTAATTATCTACACAGAACCACAAACATGTACCAAGAACCTGCTGGAATGAAAATAATTATCATTGCTGCAACGAAAATAGTGACTGCTACTGATTTTTTATTTTAATTCCACAGGCTCAAATTAATTCAGAAAAACCAGGTGCAAAGCAACAGCTGCAGAAAGATTGTTAATCCCGAGCACAAAGAAATAAATTTAAGAAGAGGAGAAGCCAGAAAAGAAGTGATGGGATGTGCTGTACATGGGACACCAGGGGAGGAGCCGCTGATTTCTGAGAAGGGAAAGCAAACCAGGATGGTAAATAGGCCAAGGGGATGATGGAAAGTTCACAAAGAGAGGAAAAAGGAAACGAATCCTTCAGCCATGGGATAACACCTTGTTAACTCTTCTTACCACCTCAGCCTGTTTGCTGGGGTTTTTTTGTAACAAACTCTGCTCTCAATGTTTGTGTTCACACAGCTTCACAACTACTCAAGGCTTTTCTTTCCCAACCAATAAGGGTTTCCTGAGGGCCCCAAGACACCCCAAAAGAGCAGTGATCTCTCAGAGCAGCCTTGTTTTTGAGAGCACAAAGTTGCCTGTTAAAATTCAACACCGTGACATCAGTGACACACGCGGGCAGAATGTGCCCGAGCACTCCAGCTGCTCTTGACCCAATTAGGACTGGATGAACACAGTGGCCTGGCCAATTATCTCACAACAGAACCTGGAAAGAGAATTCAGCTTCTTCATGGAAACTTTCTTTCCTCTCCTTTAGTGCCAAGCACTGTATTTGATGTTACAGGGGTACATTTTATCTCTTCTTCTTGCCCAAAGGTCAACGGAGGAAGAAGGAGCAGGGAAATGATCCAACTCTGTACAGCAGCTGGAACATGGAAATCTTTGAGCTGGTTGAGGGCACGTGGTAGATGCTGGGGAGAAAATGACATTCAAAGGATAAAGGGGAAATATGAGGGCACGAGTGGCACCACAGACACCTCAGCCCCTCCACTCGAGTTATTAAAATTTCCTAACCTTGCTATTTCATTTCGCCAAGCAAACTGGATATGTTCTCTGTCACCTGAAGTCTTGCTTCAGAAAATCACTGATTCCGTAGCAAGAGTGCTTTTATTAAAACAAAGGAAGGTCTCCATCATGCAAGGAGCTCCCTGTTTTGTGAACTTAGGGAGGTGTGGAATGAATGAGCAAACTTAAGAACGCTCCAAAAGAAAATCCAGATACCCAAATTAAATAGAAGTAATGATTTAAAACTACCCTTTTAAAAAACCATAATCCTGTGTGATTAGCTATTGTTTAAAGAATAACAACATTATGGCAGTTCATAGAAAACGTACAGGATTTAAAAGCCTACAAGAACACAGCATGGCATAAAAGCCTTTGTACTGCTTTGACTTTTATTGACCTAAAAGTCAATTTACTCCTCCCCAAGCACTGCAACCCCAGGTGAAAAAAATCAGAGCAAAAATGGAGAAATCCAAGTGGAATGAAATCGTTATCCAGAAATTTATCATCAACACAAAAGGTGATACGCTTCAATCAAATTTCTTTCTTGAAAATACATTAGACTTATACTTCACAAAGAAATAACACTGTTTTATATTTAATTAAAATCTGGCAGGGCACTCAAATCTTATTTTTTATACTCGAGATTAAAGCATTAATAAATATATTTATATTTGAATAAAAACTAAATATTTTGCACAGTGTCTTTCACAGTATCTGAAGACCTACATGAAGGTAGAAACCTTGGATATGCAATAAAAAATCTAAATTAATCTTTACAGCATTAGTAGAAGAAATTGATCTGCTCAGTCATAGTCATCTTCAGGAATATAGTGAGAAATCTGTATTTTAACCACGTATATTAAGAAATACATATTTGCTGCTCTTTCATATGGAGAAGGATTTAAGAAAGACTTCCAATGAATACCTTTAATAACGGTGCTTTCACATCATTCACCCAACACTCAGCAGATAGGTCCTTCAAACCAAGCTACTCATATGTGATTAACACTAATTATTATTTAAATTTTTTCGAATAACCCAGCAAATCCACTTTTCATTCCGCCAAGCAAAATGGCCTCCGCTTCTATTTCATCTCACCTTCGCTGGGACACAAAGCACTCCTAAAAATTACTGCTGAGAAAGATGGTTCCAATTTAACAGGTTTTTAAAATGCAGTGTTGTTAAATACCCATTTAATGACCAGGTTACCTTTGTTAAGAGCCTGACAAATATTTCATAAAGGACATTGGCTGTTGTTCACATCAGATGTCCAAAACATGCATTTTTGGTAAAAATAGGCAAAGATAAAAAAATACTAAAAATCTGCACTGTAATTCCAAAAGAAACACCAGTATTGTCTGTTGAGCTCATTGCAAAGACAGAGGTGGATTTGAATACAAAGACCAGAGGAAGGAACGAAGAGGAATTTATTTTCCCAAATGGAAAAATCTGCATCCTTGAAAGAAAGAGTCTCACTAGAATTTAAACAAACAACAGCTCTTCTAGTCAAAGCCTTTTCTTCCCTGATTTACATGTCATTCTCATGGCAGCAATGTTCAAACGACTGTACAGGGATATTCAGGCTACAAAGAAAAGCTCTGCAAAAAGGCCAAACTCTGCTTCTCACACTGTTCAGATTCCCCCAATAGCTGTGAAAATTCCCAGCTTTCCACAGAGCACCTGTGGTAGCATGGTTGATCGCTCTGCTAACAGAAAGCACAACCAAACTTTGGGCTCCAACCTTTCCCAGAAATGACCCCCAAGAGCACAAACCAGAGCTGGACTTAGAGACAACTCCCAGTTCTCAGGATTTGTTGAAGAGAGTCCCTCTCATTTTGTATTCAGTGTTACAGAGCAACACAGGAACTGGGATGAGCACTGGTGTGTAGACAGAATAATTCTATATAATTCCAAAACTGCCTTTTTTTAACATGGGAGTTACAGCTCTGCTTTTGTACACAAAAAGAAAAAATAACAAACAGCAGAAATGCAGGTGAGAGGAGGCTACAACTCTGAAAAGCCACTCGCTAACAGATCCAGAGCTGAGATGAATCTATCTTGGGCCAAAAAAGAAAGAAAATGCAAAGATAAAAATCAATCCCTTGAACCATTTAAGGCTTTGTTCGCTCTTACAATGCAGTGGAAAATAAAAGGCGAGGTTTAATTTTTTTTTTTTTCAGAGGCCACCTGAGCATCCCCTTCCTAAGCGTTCTCACAAAGTACATCCCATTTTCACTGGAAAACCACAATGGTGGAAACGGAGAAATAAGTCCTGGCTTTGCAACAGACACCTCTCAACCTCCCCCAAGAAGCCGTTTCCTACCTAATGGACTTCCTTAAGCCAGATTTCGATAGTCTGAGCCGTCCAAAGTAAAAAAACAATTGATTTCAAAAGTAAATTTTCAATTCAGTTCCATTTAGCTCCATTAGAGGTGTTAGTAAAAGCCACAGCCTACCAGTCTACAGGGAAGTAGAGTGAAAATGCCTCTTAGTGTGAGCCTAACATCTCGTAGGGAAGGTGGTGGCGCGCGGAAAACGTGTCACTAAAGATGCTTTACCAAAATGTCCAGTTTGGGTGCAAAATAATCCATGCGTGATAAGCAATTCTAACACAGATCAGGAAAGATTATTTTCTATAAACTCTTGAAACTAGGAAATCACCTTAGGTTTTAGAATATTGCCATTTCGGGCCTTTTTAATAAAGGCTCTTAGGAAAATATATCACGCCATCCTTACAAAATGCATTGAAAAAAAGGCAGTAAGATGGTTTTTGATGTGAAAACTCATAAAGATCATTTTCCATGCTGACAGTGTGCATTTCATCCAGAAGTTTGAAGAGTCAAATGCTACCCCAGCTGGGGGTTATTCTGCCAAATGGCTTCCAACAGTGACCACAGAGATGGAGGATGGGAGGGGTGCGTGTGTGTAGGAAAATAAACGTGATGGTAAGCGACCCCAAACCCGCATCATCTTATCAAACATCCGACACACGGAACCAAACGCACAATGCAAATCTAGAATACAAAAACTGAAACAAAAAAGACATGAACAAAAGGAAATAAAGCCATTTGTGAGTTACCTGCAGAGATTTAAAACAAAAAAAACCCACACGAATGAAGCAGATATAATTCACATGGATTTGCCCAGGAAGGAGAAAAGGAGGGGTGAGTGTGAGGGCTGGGGGGGGGAAAAGAACAGATACCTTTTTTTCTTAAACAAAATCCATCATGAAAGAAAATGAGACAAGATTATAAATAGGCCAAGTTATAGCGCACCATGGGATTTTTAATCTGGCTACCTGTGGTTTTTGCAGTTAAAGCCCTATTCAGCAGTGGGAAGGGAGGGGGGAAAGCGGAAAAAGAAAAAAAGGGGAAAAAAAGGAAAACGAAATCACGTTTATGTGCCAGTTTCGCAAATGCTCCCCCAGCGAGCACCACCAACAATGCTGGCAAACAGGAAACACTCATTATCAGCAATTTCTAATAAGCGGACGCCTTTCAAGCGTTATTGATCGTTACCTGGCCGTCTCGTTTCCTGCTCTCGTGAGTTTGGCTCTCGTGTTCTGCCATGGCACCGCGAAGCTGCTTCTCCAGTTTCTCCATCTCCCGTTGATGGTCTCGGACCAGGCAGTCCTGCACTGCGTTGTGCTGCTGGAATAGGTGCGTCTTCTCCTGTTCATGCTCCAGCTTCAGCTCCACTATCTGATTGGACAGGGAGGAGTACAGTTCATCAATAGAACATCCTTGTCGTCATGACAACTCGTCTACAGCTTAATTTCCCCCTTAATTTCATCAAGTTGGCAATTTGATTTTTACGTCACTATTACCTCACCTCTTAAAAAGCCACCGTTAGCGTGACAGAATTCCTCCAGACAATCCCAACAATGGAGACAACCGAGCAAATCCAGCGCATCCTTACCCAATTTGTTGGTACAAATGTCGGAAGCGTACGAAAAATTAATATATTAAAAAAAAAGCCAGAAAAACAAGGGAGGAGGCATTGTTGCATTGTGTGGCGGGTGCCCCCGTATCCCGCTGCTGCTCCTCAGCAGGGCTGAGGATCCTAAATGGTTAATAGGCAGCCTGCTCGCCCCTTCGCTTAAGTATACACACACACAACCCCCCACCCCAGCAATTAAAGCTTTGCAAGATTTCTTTATGATTTCCAAAGCGAACACTCTTCCTGCGATATTCCTCAACGCTGGCGCGTAGAGTTGTCTTTTTTTTTTTTTTCCTTAAATAAAAAAAAAAGAGCACGAAAATTATAAAAAAAAACAAAGCTCTATTATCCCGTTGTCAGCTACGCTATCCCAACATAAACAGATGTATGTGTTCCAGAAGGGCACCTGCTGTGCCGCAAGCTTGCACCATGATTTCATAAGAAGCCCTCTATTCTCAGGAGCCGTTCCCAGTCCGCACCACACTGGATGCTGTGACCTTGGCCACTCTTAGCCTCTCCCCGCTTGCCTGAATGGCAGCCCGAGACCAAGGGCCTGGTTACTGCAGCTTTGATATTAATCCTCCCGCCTGCGCACAAAGGCACCCTACCTGGCCTGCACACTGGAGCGGCCAGGCCGCCTTTGAAGCAGGTGATGAATAGGGACGGCAGGAAGCCGCTTCCCCACTGAACTCCGGGCCACACAGCTGCTAAGAACAGTCACTTGGATTTTTCTTCAGTTTTGGTGGATTTCGGAGAAGGAGGAAGGGGGATAGGGGGGGTAAGGAAGAAAAAATAACAAAAAAAAAAAAAAAAAAAGAGAAATCTCTTATCGTGAACATGGTGGGGTATTTTCAGCATGAGAAAGGAAAAAAAGAGCGGACGGGAGGAGCCGCTGTGTGAGCGCTGAGAGCGCCCGGCACCTTATCTTAAAGCTGTAGCATTCAATTCTAGAATGATATCAGCTGGTTTCCCGGCTTCCGCGGGGAAAATTTGAAGCTAAGTTAAAATAAATTTTAAAAAAAAGGGCATTTTCTCAAACTGCAGATCAGCGTGATGCAAGTTGAAAAGGGCAATGTGCCATCCGTGCTGTAGTTGGAAGCATCCTTCTGCAAATGGAGCGAGGAGAACAGAGGCAACATCGCACGGTTTAGCGTATCTACGTTATTTAATAACTCTAAAGAGCTCATTAAGAGATGCCTGAAGTCCTTGCAGGGGTTAAGCTCTCACATTTTCCATGCTGGGCCTGGGATCCTCACACAAAGTTCTTTATGCCAGGTTTCTGCCCAAGGCTTCTGTACAAAACTGGTTTCTCTTGGGTGCTCACAGTATCCATCCTGTGCCTAAGAGAAAGAGCTGGTGCTCCCTAAAATAACTGTAGAGCCTTTGCCTGATTTAGGAGAAAAAATGTTTAGTGTTCCTTCATAAATCAGATCTGATTATAAAGAAATTGTGCCAATAGGAGAGGCCTTTTCCTTCAAACATTTTGCTGTCTCAACTACTGGGTTTCCAGCTGGTTGTTCTTTGTAGGTCTGGGTTAAGGCAGTTTGCTGTGGGGAGCTTCAGCTACTGGAGATGTCACTTTTTTACCAGAAGACAGGGCAGCAGGCAGGGAATGGGACCCAGAGGGAGCAGGGTCCTGCTCCTCCATCCTGCTTCTCCAACTCTTTACACCTTTACCACACCATCCAAAGTAAACTGTTTTGTTTAGTAATCTCTTCACTTAGCAGCATTTATAGACATGAAGTTTTTTAATTTAATAGGTGGAACTAGCAGAAGGTCCTTCAGCAGGAGGGGTGTCCCCCCAGCTGGTACGTGGGAAGAGAAAGGGGAGGTGTTTTATGAAAAGCAAATTTCCTGAAGAAAAATTTTAAAACCTTCATTATTTAAAGCTATGTATTCCCCATGGTGGTTTTGATTTGATACTTTAAGATGGTTTTGATTTGATATTTTAAGATGGTTTTGATTTGATATTTTAAGATGTTTCTGGCAGGGAGCAGAGGTGGAGAAACAGGAGAAGAGAGAAAGGATGAGGAAGAGAGCATTCTCATCCTTCAAAGACCTCCAAACCCATCTTCCCTAATGAATATTAGCAGGTATTCCACATTCCCAACCAACAGAACAAATAACACAAAGTGACTGAGCAGCCATTCCCTGCCCTGGTGAGCACTCCCTAAAGTTCCTGCTCTCCTCAGAACTGCTGCCAAGCACTATGGCTCCTCTTCCACTCCTCCCACTCTCATTCTTGTATTGTTATTGGATTGTTTCTTTAAAGGAAAAAAAACGTTAACATGTAGCAAAAAAGGAAAGAGAAAATCCATGCTGCTTTTCAGCAACAACAGGACTTCTTTATCACAGGAAACTGCATGAAAACTGCATTAATTCTTCACAAACCAGACAGATTCTGTGTCCTCTTTGAGGAAGAGAGTGCCTTTATGAATGATATAACAAAACCACCTCCTTCAAAAATTCTGTCGTGTTGAGATCTTGCTGCATCTACCCCTCGACGCTGAGCACTCCATCAGATCACATTCAAGTGTCTGCTCCAATCCAGCTCTGTCCAGAGGACAGGCACTGGTAGGTGCTACACATTTCAGCCAGACAAGCAACATGACATACACAATGGGCATTAGAGGCGATGCTGAAAAGAAACATTCATTAAATAATCGTGTGTGCCCTATTACCATAATCACAGGGCATTCATTGTGCCTTGGATGTTTCCTCATCTTGTCCTCTCAAAGATGAAAAGCTCTGATTCCCTTCCCTGCACATCTGGTCCTGTCTCCAGCCATGGCCTGGACACAAAACCACGCAGGAATGTCTGTCTGACCTGAGAGAGCCTTTCTTACCACTGCTGTTATCAAGTACCACAAATATTTGTAAATTATGATCTCTTCTTAGCTGGATTCTTAGCACTTTTTAATTATTTCCACACAGTGTGATAGAACAAGGTTCAAGGCAACAGCCAACAGGTGATTTACTAACCCATCATCAGAATTACACTGTTTACTTTAAATTTAGCTTTTAATTACACTACTTCTTCAGAATTTAGCTTTTTAACCGAAATTTAAATTTCCTTACCCTTGCAGAGAAAAGGACATTAAGAAGAAAACAAAATTCTTAACGAAGAGCTAAAAAAGATGAATGCAAGAACTGTGACAGTCTCTTGTTCACTCACACACAAACAAAAAGGTGTCAAGCAAATCTGGCAGCGTGGTTTGTGCCCAGGCCAGTGATAATGCAGCTGATGGAACTAGTTTCACACAGGGAGGTGCTTTAGGACAATTTGCAAAATCAAGAGACAGTCTAATAGGTGAAATCCTGCTGCTGTTAGCACACCTGAAGAACAAAGACCAACAATAAACAGCCTGCTGATCGCAGGAGATGTTTTCAGAAGCCAAGGATTTATAATAGAATCAACACCAGCAAATACTTTTTGGAAGTCCCCAATTTAGACAAGGCCTTCTACTACCCAGTTTTTGCTTTTACATCACACGCTAAGTTTAGGCTTTTCAATTTTAGAACAATTTCAACTTGTTCTCAAGAACAAGCACGCCTTTGAAATTCTTTTTAGAGTCCCCAAAGGAGGGAAAGGAAATTAGTTAGCTCACTACCTCTTTGAAAAACGTAACTGCTACAATAAATATTTGACACCAAAGTATGAAAATTCATGTAAATTTATGCCTGCAATTCCAGAAATATTTTAAGTAACACCAATATAAAACACAGTTTTGCAAGGCAGGATGATTTTATATAATTTATATGATTTTATTTTTTGATACTGTTTTGGCATGACTGAACTGATGGCTGGAGAAGCCACCAATGCATTGCACGTGTCACAGAAAAAAACTGAGCTAGACTCACTCTGTACTACACCTACAGCATATCTGTTTTCACTATTTCCATCCTAAAACCATTTAAGTGTTTGTAAATCAGGTTTTTGCATGATTACCCCACTGAAAACCAGCCCCAGCCTCTGCCCAGGCAGGGCACAGCACATGATCTGTCCCCAAATAACAACTCCAGCAAAATCGAGTGTTTTGTGCCTCCTAAGGCTATAAATAAATGTGAGTGTTCCGTGAGGATATGGGGATTGCCATCTCTGCAAATACTGCTGCTAAAAGTAATCTGAGCTAACAGGCTGGAGGAGTGAGTATTAATCACGTTAGGGTCTGGTTTAGCATAACTCTGCGCAGAAAAGGAGCATCTTCACTGCAAGTTAAGAGAGATAACTAGAACCCCTTTTACCAGAACCCCTTTGCAGCAGGTAAATTAAATAGATTTTAATCACCTTTTATAGGGGAGATTTTTCTGCAAGCTGAAACACGAAGGTCTCCCAAGATTTAAGGGCTGTAATGAGCCAGGGGAAAATGGGACAGCAAAAAATCCATCTGAGCAGAACCACACTTAGCACTGAAGCAGCAAGTACATGTGGGGTAATGTACATGACTTTGTATTTCATTGCAGGCTGCAATAATTTAATTGGCATGACTGTGTTTTCTGTAATACTTACACCTTTACACCAACCACTAATAATTCTTTTTCAACTGCAAACTAAGAATTGCAAGGAATTCTCTCAAAGAAACAAGCTGGTCTTTAGCCAAACTACAGTTTGATTTTTCCTCCCCTAAAATAATGCACCTGAATGGTCTCACTCTAACCATATAAAATTATTTCACTGATCTGTACATTTTTACTTACAAAGGCTTTTCAGAATTTTAATATTTTCAAAATATGGGCAACACAAACCTCACTTCATTCACTCCATCTTCCCAAACTTCTGGCATGAGTAAAATTGTTTTTAAATCACAGAACCACAGAATTGTCCGTGTTGGAAGAGGCCTTTAAAACTCATCCAATTCCAAGCCCCTGCCATGGGCAGGGACACCTTCCACTATGCCAGGTTGCTCCAAACCCTGTCCAACCTGTCCCATTCCAGGGATGGGGAGCCCACAACCTCTCTGGGCAACCTGTGCCAGGGCCTTACCACCCTTATGGTAAAGAATTTCTTCCTAATATCTCATCTAAAGCTGCCTTCCTTCAGCTTAAGGCCATTCCTCCCTGCTCATTACTACATACCCTTGTGAAAAATCCCTCTCCGGCCTTCTTGTAACAACATACTGGAAATGGAGTTGCATCCCTGTGATTAAATCCAACCTGGTGCCACGATGAACATCAGGAGGTCCCTCCCCTCCCCACCGAACCCATTGCAGGCTGCAAAGAGAAATATTTCCTTCCAACTAACAGACCTTGAGTCGCTGCAAATGCCTATGAGCAGCAGCTCTGGTGCAGAATTTGCTGTATATAGTCTTTGTTTTGGGATTCAGTTTATCCAAGGACTTCTTTGAAGGCAGAACTGCCTTCCGAGCCGCTCGCCTGACTCGCTGTTTACCGCGGGCACCCGTCTGTGTTGCTGGAATCGCCTCCCTCTCCCTCCTCCCCTCAAAGTGGATTCTTTGACTACACAGGGAGCTCGGGCTTTTAACTCTGAATCACACACGAGTCAGATGCCTGAAGGAGACCGTGCAAATACCCATCTGTCTGGTTAACAATTCTGTAAACAGCAATGGCACCATGAGAAGATTTCCACCCACTCTCCACTTGGAGGTTAAATTCGTCTCCTTTTCCCATTTGTGAGTTTTAGCTATAAAGTAAAAAGTTGATGTTGATTGAAGAAACTATTCCTCAGATATTCTGCACAAATGGTATTCATCTGTGTCTTAGGATGGTTCAAAGGAAACGTTTATGCATTCTAGATTAATTTATTAAATGAAATTTATGCAGCTTGTTGCCGATGACATGAAAAATTTAGAGCTTCTACTAACGTGCTCATTTGGCCTCCTTGCAAGAACAGACTGTTTTTCAATTATCTTAGAGTACAGACAAAGAGGAGAGGAACAAAGCTTTCCACAAAGACTCTCTCCTCATAACTAAACCAGCATACCAAAAATGGATTGTGGATCTCTGCAAACAAAGGGCCAGGTTAATGTACAGCTAAGAAATGCTTGGACATTGGTCTGTCCAAGGAATGGCAGATTTCAAACAGGGCTTTGCAAGTGTTTCCTTCACTTGGCTGGCTAACAGATTGGTAAAGGAGAAGCTAGAAAAACACAAAATGCAGAATGAGGCCAGAAGGAAAGCTAGGATAGAAGGGCAGTGGCAGGAACTCTTAGCAGTGCAAGGGCATGGGGACAAAGTGAGCTGGAGGTTGAGCTTGTTATCTCCATTAGTGTTAATTGCTAAATTAATGTTTTGCCTGAGAGAACCTCACTCTTTTCTTTAAATTAACCTCACTAGAAAGTTATAAAAGACAAAAAGATATACAGAATATTCTTCATCTCCTCTCAATAACACTTTCCTCTGCTCCAGCACACTGCTAAAACAAGAACAGCGTCCCAGCAGCAGCTCAGATATTGTCCTTGCTGCTGGCAGGTAACATTACAAACATTCTTTTTTCACTTTTAACCAGCTACTTTGCACTTCTTTGCCTCACTTTATTATAAAAGACATATTTAAACTCAACCACACCTTTGTATTGCTCCCAACTTAAAGCATTGTCTACTGACTTGTCTTTAGCATGATTTCAAAGTGATTTCATTAAATACCCAGGAAAATATTTCTGCAGGTGTCTCTTTCTTCCCTATCTGGATACACAGGACAAGATGACAACTCTAATTTCTTCATAACTTTTACAGAAGTCAGAACCCAACAATAAATGTCACAAGAAAGGATTTCCTGAGATACAGGGAGATTCTTCAGCTATCATATAACAACTTTCCACTTTCCTATGGAAGCATGAATAATTATTTTTAAAGGGAATAAACACAGTTAAAAATTAACCAGACCAAAAGGATTATTTATATATTTAGGTTGGCATCTAATCTCAGAAAGTATGGCCATAACTCACATGTAACCCCATCCTGCTATCACAATAACTCATCAACTGTTTCATTGTGTGCTCTCTCCCTGCTGGAAAACAAAATTTCCTAGACTTTGGCTCTCTTACTAATCTTGCATCTCATTTATTTTACATTCACTCAGTCACTTCAGCAGCTGTTTACAGCAAAAAGTGGGTGTAACAGTGATCACAGTGATTATTAATGGTTTGGGATTTTTTTAAAGGACAAGCTAATGTCATTAAAGCATTAGGATCACATTAAGTTCACTGAAAGTGTTCCATTCTTGACAATTTATGAAAATCTTCTGAAACAAAGGTGTGCATGTACTTGAGTGTGCTGGGGAATGTCCCTGCATGAAGCCCTGTCCCATCTCTGCCATGGAACCACCACTCCCCACGAGAGATGTGCTCTCAAAAAGTGCTCAACTGACAAGGATATGAGAAAAAAACCCAGCAAATTCCTTAACTTTCCTGTCAAATTTGACTAAAATCCATTACTGAAAAGCCTGGGCACATGCTCTTTCAAACACTTGGACTTGTAGAAGATGAACTCATCAGAAACACTTCCCAGGTATTTTGAACTAAACTGAGGATGTAATTAGAAAGTAGGGGGGAAAAAATGAAAAAAAGAAAAAAGGGAGGGGGTGAAAAAAACCAAACAACCTTTCTTCCTGTGCTGACAGTGCCATAAAGCCCAACTACAGATACTGCAACCATTTCAAAGGCAGGAAAGGCTGAGGCCTTCACTGTGCTGTCCACTGGCTTTGAAGTGCCGAAAGCAGCTGCTCCCAGCAGATAGGAACTCTGGTGCTGCTGGAGTTATTTTTTTTCTTCAAAATATACTTTCAAATCTAACAGCTGCAAGTAGAACAAAGTTGAGCTAAAGTATATTTAAAGAAGAAGAAAAAAAAAGCCACCAGTTTCTCTCTGAGAGTGTTCTCAGTGGATACTTCAAAAGCAAGCGGCACCGAATCAGATGAAGCTGGGACCAGGAGGGACATGTGACAGCTGAAACCAAATACTGCAGGATCCAAAAGTTCCTTTTTGCTTTATTAATGGATTTGAATGCATCTGAAAAGCTAACAAAATATTAACTGCTGTGGTTTTTTTTCCAAATTATTTTTGAAGCAAAAGACAAAGATAAATAAATATCAATGTATCAGTTTGTCTAATCAGTAGCCAGAGCAGTCTTTCAGCCCCACAATGAACAGTCCATGTTCACACCAATAATTGTTTTGAAATCAGTATTCAAGCAGACTACTATGACATCAACCATTCAGATAAAGCAGAGAAGTGAAACCACTGCTCCAAGTGCCTACACTTCCAAAACGTCTCTCAGATTGGATCACACATCAGTTAATTTGATTCTTTATTACCAATCTGATTAAAATTATGGGCAACTGAATTGTCCAGGTTGCCATCAGTGCTACCCCTGCCACTCACCATGACAGCCAACAAAAAAAAAAAATCTGTAGGGCAATTTTCCTTCCTTTTTTTATGTCTAAATTTCCTTCGGCAGTTAGATTCAGACACATCGAGGCAGAACATCTCAAATCAATCACTATTTCTCAGGTAGCTAAAATACCCAGGCTTTTGGTTGGGTGTCTATTTCCAACTGGAAGTCTGCTGGAGCCTTGTCAAAATGTATCTCCACTTTGAATTCACTGCTCTATTTAAATTATTTTAAACACTTTAAATCAGTCTGTTCCTCGCCAAGTAACAACCAAAGAAATATGCAGTAAAACAAGGCAAGGAAAAGTCTGCTTTAAAATAGACTTAGAAGTTTTGAAGCATAAATAGAGAGCAGTGCAGAGAAACAGCAGTTGGAAGTGCTGAAAGGAAATTTTCAGAGTGGAAGAACTGAGCTCATCCTGCTCCGTGGTGGGGCTGGAGGGCCTTTGTGCCTTCCAAAAGAACCTCATTCCCAGTGATAACCCCCTGCAATCTCCAGGAAGGGGCACGTATTCTTCATGCTCACCAACTTTCAAAGAACATTCCAGATGAAGTACAAAGAGAAATAAATTTTTAAAAAGCGCATAAACAGGATTCCACTGAAAATTCTTCTGAGGCTCTCATTGTTTAGCTGTTTAGGGCTGAAACTCTTGGGTTCCAGTGATGTCTCATAAAGCTTAGCTGTTCTTTCTTACAGTATAAGCAGCTTTCCTAAATAAAATAAATGGGAAGCAGTAAACATCTCAGTGAAAAATGCTTTCACTGATGTTTACCACAATACCAATAGATTCACCAAAAAAAATTTAACCCTCATATTAATTTTTTGCTTTGTGGGTTTTTTGACACAGTCTCTGGAAGGTGTGAATATAAGAAGACACATAAAACCAAACCATGACAATATGAGACATTATCATTTGTTTTTAGTGTGCAAAGTTAGCTGAGTATTGGCAGAAACTTTTATCTGGCTTGGTGGATGTCACCGTGGATAGTAAAAAAAAAATAAATTACCATTTGTAGGTAGGAATAGGAATATTTTAACTCCTGGTGCACTGCAGGTTAGCATTTCTCTCTACAGATTAAAATCTGGGATGGGAAAATGGGAACAAAATCTTTGAATAAATGCTTACTTTTGGACTTTAAAGATGCACTACAAATGATGAGAACTGTAAAGAGTGAGCCAACCATTTCATTAAAATGATGTGAAAACAGGATTCAATAACAAATTCCAGTTTAAGGCAGATGTCCAACTGACCCTGACACTCCCACCACCCTCCTTTCACCGTGTCCCTGACACACCAAACTTCCTCACCTTTCCTGCACTAATCCCCAGTATCTCTGACTATTTCTAAATCACTAAATGCAAGAATCATCATAAATAACATCCCCCAGTTAAGCTGGACACGTGTGGGATGTCCCTCACCCTTCCAGAGGCCGATATGTCACCTCTGTCAGGTGGCAGCACAAGTGGTGACGTTGACAGTTCTGAGCGAGGACAGGGAAAATGCTTTGATCTGACCCAACAAACTCCCTTCTATTCCAAGAGCCACACACAAAACACACCATTGTTCCTCCCCAGCACAGAGCACGGGTCTCTCAACACCTACCAAAGTGATCTTGTTCCTTAATTCCCTGAAAAAAGCCCCTTCCAGATGTACCAGAGCAGGCCTGGCACCAAAGCCAACCACAGCGTTTCATCGTCTCACGGCACAGAAGATAAACAGACATTAAACCACATTTTCTTGCTGGAAATGCAAGCTTAGATTCACACAAGAACAGTGTTAAGAGAGGATTTTTATGGATTAACCACCTCATTCCTACAAAGTACTAAAACCCCTCTTTCAATCCTTCAGCAGGTGTTACCAGCAAAGGCCACTTTAGTTTTGTGACCAAGTACCAGCTCACAGCAGTGTCTGGTGCTGCAGCTTCTCAGCTCTCAAGTCTGTATCATGCAATAATTCCCCCACTTCTGCTTTTTCCCCCCTTTACATTTCACAGCACTACTGAACAAAACTTTCTTGTCTCCACCCAAACGTTTCCTGAGTATTTTTCCCAACCCTGAAATTACATAACAAAGAAGAAAATCAGGATCAGTAGGCCAAAAAAAGCATTCGTACTGAACACTCCCCGTGTCAAAAATGATAAAAAGAGTAAACCCTTGTTTCTTGACAAGAGACACAGATAAGGCATTAAATAATTGAACCTGGTGATTATGAAAATAGGTGTTGCCACCTGTAAGCCTGGGAAACAATTTGAAAGAGTTGGAGGTACAAAGGATGGTGAAGAGGAAACGAAGTATTTTCTGTGTAGGTTCACCCCCTCCATCCCCATCACAAAACCCTGCCTGTCTATAAATGGTGTTTTTATAGGAAGGACAGCAACACACAGTGACCTACAGCTGCAGGAAGGGGTGTTTTCTCCTCTGCACCTGGAGGAGCAAAGGAACTGACCTGTTGTTCATATCTTTTCTTGATCTCATCCAACTGCCTGGAGAATTCTTGGGCTTGCTTTTCCCGGAGCAATTTTGATCTGCTCAGATCTGCTTCAACCTCTCCTATCTACATGGAAAAAGAAAGGGAATATTTAATTTATTTTTTTTTAAAGCATAGCTTGAAATGTTCTGACATTTCTACAGTTGTTTGTAAACCATCAAAGAGAAGAATATCACTTGTTGGGAATGATAACAACACCATTTGTATGTGGTGGAAATAAATATTCAGTCTCTACAGGATTATTAGTTGCTCAAGGACATAGTGATCACTGTTATGCCACTCCCTAATTACAAAAATTTGGCTCAGTTTTTCACTCAACAGTGCTGAATATCCCATCAAAATTAAGTGAATATTTTCTCTAGACATATTTAAGACTCAAATATATTTCACTTAAAAATACACTGCCTGTGGAAATTCAAGGGAAATCATGTGCGAGTCAGAGCATAAACTGCACATTTAAAGCAAGTATACATTAAATCAGAAAATAACTTTAAATAACTTAAAAGAGAATTATTTGGCTGCAAGTTAAGTCCTCTGAAGATAGTCATCGCCTATGAATAATGAGTCCCACAGATTCCAGCACGCAGCATCAAGGAAGCAATTTCACAACTCAATTAACAAAGGCTTTTGTATCAAAAGCCTAACTGTTAGCTGTACATCAGGCATGTTTCCAAGGGAATATATGTAAATATATAGATGTAACTCTGCTGCACTGCACACTCATCAATGACTTTTGGATCTAGAGCCCAACATAAGCAGTGAATAAACTGTGTCCCTAAAAAGAGAAAAGAGGTGGAGGGGTTTGAAGGACCACAAGCCCATCTGCTCCACAAGAAGAAGAAACCCATGAATTTCTGAACCACAAGCCAAAATCCTGCTTGGCCTAAGGGAGTGCTCAGTGTTCAACAGAAGTCTGTGCCAATTGGCCTGGACATCATTCCCCAGCCAGGAAGGAGGAGAAAAGGCAGCACTAGGAGTGGGAAAAGCATTTTATTGCAGAGTACTCCAGCAGGAAAGGAAGGGACTGGAGTAGAAGCAGTTGGCCAAATAGAAAGTGGAAAAAGAGAAGAGAGAGGAAGCAGCTCCTGAACCTCACTGCTACTATCTGCAATCAATGTTTTCTGAATAATTTTCTTCCAGATCCAAACTTACTCAAATTGCATGCCATTTTACTCAGGTCAATAAAACCCAGAAAAATAACAGATCATGTTACTGTGCTAAGGGAGTTCTGTTGTTTTTTTTTTTTTAAGAGAATGAAAATGTTCTAAAAAGTGAAACAGTAAAAACATATGAAAACATGCTTTAAATCTACTGGCTTCTGCAGTTTATTCATTAGGTCACATTCATCTATTTCCAACAACTGCAACAAAGGCTCTTGATCATTATTTGCCAAACCCAGCAAGCCTCAGATCTACAGTACCATGACACAGTCTATGTATTATTTCTCTTTTTTTTAGTTAGTACTGGAAAAAATGCAGATCTTGCAGTTAAAAATGTGCCACCCACCCATCAGTGGACATCAGGTGACTCTTAATTATCACAAGCTTGACAAAATAGGAAGCAGATGGCAAAATACATATTATCATAGAGCCAAACTAAAGAATCAAATATTGATTGCAAAAACTGAAAATGACCCCATTCTACTCATCTCCATAATCAACTTTCTCTCACAACAACGAGTTTAAAGCCCAGTATTCCTAATGCAGATAAAAGGACAGTGTTGCTATGGCTACTGCAGCTGTTTTGTAAAGTAATACATCCCACCTCACCACAAAACACAGAATTTTCCAGTATGTTCCAATGTACTGGGGGAATTATCTAAGAGTATGTGGATGCAGAGGAATGAGAAAGGCCAAAGCCATGAAGAGAGAGCTTCAGCAGTGTTCCTTTCATGTATTTCCTTGGATCTTGGTTCCTGTAGAATAGAACCACTCAAGTGCACAAAATCATTTCTATTCCTAGATTTTAGCACCCAAGCAGGGAAAGAGTAAACCTCTGGAGTACAGCAAAATTGATTTTCAAAATTTCCCAGAATACAGCAATATTCTGAAAGAAATTTACTGTCATTTTAAAAATACGGTTGACTATGTTTTCCAAATTCTTCTGCACTTTCTTATGTTTTGGATTGTTTTTTTTTTTTTTTTGCTGAAGGTTTTTTAAGTGAATGAAACTATTATTAGCCTTGCTAGAATTAGACAACATCCCTTTTGGAGCAGAACTAGGATATTAAGTCGTCATGAAGAAATAGCAGGAAGGTCACACAACACAGAAAATGTCAGATTAAAATTGTAGGATTTTTTGTATTGCCTTTGTGGCTCTGGTTTGCAAGATGAAAACATCTTGCTTTTATAAGTTTGCTCTTGCTTCTTTTATTAAATTTCCAAATTCTATTATTTGCTGTCTGCGTGGGTCTTAAAAATATCATCAGTGAAGATTTTCAAAAAACTTTGAGAATAACACAAAGGGAATTTCCTCAGTCCTAAAGCAGCACTCTCAGCCACCCACTCCAGTCACCCTTTTGTCAGCAGCGAGGTTTGGTCAAGGCAGGTGAGGCTGGAACTTGTAATCCAGAATTACAAGATGGAGTTCTGTCTGGAGAGCTCAACTACATGAGGATTTAAGGAAATATCCCTTCTCTCCAGTTCTTTTTTGATCACCTATTGCTTGTTCCTCATCTCACTCCTTGGGCTGCTTTTATCAACTCCCAGGAGAATGGTTTAACTACTGTTTGCTCCATAAGAAATTTAAGCCACTAAAATCCTTGATTTTCAAGGACAGAAAAGTGGATTTTCCCATCCTCTGCACATGACTGCCAGCAGCCACCATGGCTCTGCCCCTGTTTGGGCTCAAACTGATTACAGGAGCTCATTAATGGAAGACAGATTCGCTGGGAAAAGAGTAGGAAGAGACACATTTAAGTGGGAAATGACAAGCGTTGTTCCACAGGGCGTATAAACTAACACTTTATACTCTCACTCCTGAAAAATCTCTAATCAGTATCATAACTGCAGATATCTTTATAACAATGACAATTGTGGCTTTGTCAGAAAGATGAAACACCCGCCACCATCCCTTTCCGACTCGCTGCAAAGACACTACATTGTGAAAGATTTTGATGTAGCACTCTCAAGTGGAGCATGTTTCTGGCATTATAAGATCAGAATCCGCTATCCCACTGCGCCAGAGTTTCAGAAAGGCTGGCATTGTGACCTCCTCACCCGCTGTTTCATTTCAGCACAGTCTTTCTCTGAGTTCAGCTCCACCTGCCGCTTAAACTCCTCCAGGGCAGCGCCTGCCTGCTGGGCCTGCAGCCTCTGTACCTCCGTCACCCGCCTCAGCTGCTCCTCCTTCTCCCTAGAAAGTCACAGAACATTTTCAGAGTTCAAGTATCAAATAAAAGAACAAGTGTGCTGGTGTAAAAGAGAGGCCTTTAACCCCATCAGTTTAAAATAGTATTCAGATTTCAATTTCCTGTCCCAGCTTCTGCCCAACTTCCCTTTGCAGGGCTTTGAAGAAGGCGATGGAAGGCCGGAGTTATTTTCGCTTTCTCCGATTGAATTTCACGGGCCCAAACACGGCGTCCACGGCTCACAACAAAACCTTCACCTTCAAACTCTCTCTTCACTTCAGTGGCTCTCTACCCCTTTGTTAATCTCATCTAATTAATAAAATTTGATAATGGTAACAATAAATAAATAATAACAAATTAGATTTCATTAAATTAAACATCCCCCCCCCAATACTTAAACAAACTCTTTTTAGCATGACTGGTTTTCCAGATTTAAAAATAAAAAAAAAAACAACAAAAAAACCAAGAAAATTATCCCAGTGCCATCTTTGCTCAAACAAGGTGCAGGATTATTCCCTGCTTGCCATAAATCAAAATGCAAAGCAGGGCAAGGCAATACGTGACACGTGGTTCCTTCTTAATCTATTAGAAAGCCATAATGCTGTGATGTCTGTTCAGCCTTTACAGTAATGACAAATGTTAAACCTCTGTGCAAGGATATTTCATATTAACAGCCTACACTATTTGACATATTAAACCTGATACATCTGTAGAAATCAGGCTGTTTTTTTTCAGACTGGATGGTACATCAATAGTAATGTTTCTGTAATATTTTATGTATGTTCACATATATGAAATGATACACATGAAAAGATAGAGACATTCACCATATTGACACAACACAGACAAAAGTTTGGGCCACTTATAAATATTTCAGAAACTTTGATGTGAGTCCTCAGATATTACTAACTTTTATAAACTCGTTACTGGTTTTGTTATTAACTTTTTGTGACACATTCCTACTCCCACAGGTCAGCAGAGCTGCCTGACTTTGAGTTCAGACACTGGAGAACACGGTGGTGGCATCTAGGGACAAAGCTGGCTCCACCCATGGCCTGTAACAGAAGACACATCCAAACAGACCTGGGGCTGACATTTTCATTTTCCAGGCAGAGGAAGTACCTCACGATAAATTCCCCATTTTGACAGAAATTATTTCCCTATAAAACAAAGAATCTGACACATAAGAGATGGAAAAGCCCAGCTAATTCATCTTGTCTGTCACCTTGCCAGCACTGGAGGAGCTGCTGCAGCACTGAGTGAGCCTTTCAGAAAGGTCAGGAAGCTGCCAAGCCCAAAGTTACAGTATTCACATCCTCTTCTGTGGTTTGCAGAGCAGACTTTGACAATAGGACAAAGAACATAATCCTACATCTTCACAAAGTGGCTGTTTGCAGTGCAGGAGAGCAGGGTAATTCCATTAGCAGAGAGATCAAAGAAATGCCACAAGCCCTGACTCAGTGCATTGCTGTTTACTTCTAGAGGTTTTTTTTTCTCATGATGTATATTTAAAAAAATAAAGAAGATTTTATTTTGGCAACTCACTCAGCTGATGGAATAATTGAGAATAGGGAGACTGCTCCTCTCCTTACATAAAAAGGAAAATACCTTTCTTCCCCAGCAGAAACTGGAGGAAAACAGAACAAAATCCTGTATCACAGTTTTGGTGATGACTGTTTTGGGGTTTTGGTTTTGTGTTCTTAAAAGACCTGGTTAAATTATCTTCAAATTTGCTAGAAAGCATCCATCACCCTTCCAGATATGCTTTATTTCTACAGCCTCATCGTTTCCATTTCCTACACTCCTTTGAGGGAAAAGCACATCTGTGTTAATCTAAGCCACCACATTCCCCACTCATTTATGAGACAATAAATATTACATGGCAAAAAAATCACTACCAAAATCAACATTTCTTTCCCCGTCTAAACTCAAATGGCAAAATACCATTTAGGATTTAAGTTCCTCCTGCAGAGTATCCAAAAAATCCACATTCCAAGTACAAAACTCCTCCACCATTCCTCAACATGGGCACACCAGTGACACCTGCAGAGCTCAAAGTGACAAGAACTGTCTGATGGGCCAGTTATCCATCTGCTCCTGCTGTTTGTATCCCCCAAATCCCACATTCCAGGGAGCTGCTGAATACAGATATTTTTAATTGTACAGCTGTTTGACACTGAACTACATTAAGCACATCACTCCCTCTCCCACACCAAAAATCTGCCTCAGAAAGAAGGACATGTTCTGAACATGCTCTGCCCACATTTGTTACCTTGAAGAGACCATGGAGAGGGGAAAACATCCATTTCTCCTCCCAAAGATCCATAATTCAGCAATGGCCCCTGGATAACAAATCCCTCTCCATGCAAAACACATCTAATAATTCCACTCCACACTGGAAGCAAAACCAAAAATTGAAGCTTAATCAAACACATCCACACTGCCAAGTGTCACAAGACACTGGGACAACAGCTTTGGTCCAGTCAGATGGAAAAACCAACAAATCTAAACATAAAAGGATAAGATATCAGTCCTTGTGGTCTTAGTGAGGCTCCAAATTTATGCATCTTGTTCCTTAGGAAGATATTTTTATTTTGAAATATTATGATGTAAACTTCTAGGAATGTGGTTTTATGCACCTTCCTTTCTTTTAAGGACTTAATCCCATGAATAAATGCAACATCTCATTATAAGCAGGAAAAAAACTTCATTTTTAAGGATGTGGGAGCCAGTAGTCTCTATTTTTCGTGCAGGTCAGATTTGTACAGAAGCTTAGAAAACCTGTACAACAATGGCCCTCAATTCACAAATATAAGAAAAGCTTCACTTTTTTTCCCAAGACACCAAGCAATGTGCCTTGCATGAAGCACTAAAATATTCACTTTGAAGATTATTGTTTTCAGTTGGACTAGTTGTGGGGCCCAATACAATACAATTACATCGCTTAAATCCCCTAAAGCTGAGCTGGTCTGAATATAAAAACAGGGTGAATTTACTCTTTGCCCCCAATTTAAAAAGCAGCAAATTCCTTTTGTTTCAGTTTATAAAGAACATGGCAACAGAATTAGGAGTCTTACATGGCACAAACCATCTCAGAGAAAGTTGACTGTCAAGTCCAGAATTTCAATTTCAGAAATCAGCACCCTGAAGTGCACTGATAAATGGGAAATACAAATATCTTACGTCCTTCCTCTTCATGCTTAATCATAAATATTTGTCTTGCTCTGTAAAATGCCTTCCAAGAGGTAACAACTAAATGCAGTGAGACTTTACAGCACTGCACTAACAAAACACAGGGCAATTCAGGGGTTAAGAGCAAAGGTTAATAAAATTTGGGATGTCCCAGCAAATGTTGGATGAATCAACACCTTCCTGGAGGGCTCCCACTATTCCCTGAACCAGCAAGGGCTCACCAGCAGCACAAGGAGCAGGAGATGCACCTGGCTGGGTCTCAGCCTCATCAACAAATTAAAACCCTTCAGACATGAAGTGCCAGCACACACTGAACACATGAACCCCCATGGCTGCACAGGGACTGAAAGTTTCATATCCCAGGAACAAAAATCCAGCAGTTTAATTAATTTATTAAATTTCTAATCAAATGCAAGACACATTATACCACTTTTTAGTGCCACAACCAGGAAAAACCATTCCCTGCAACAGCCCCTCTGACCTAACTTCCAGCATGCAGATATTCCACTGTATAAATAATTCAGGCCTAAAATACCACATATCTGTTTAAAAATGGGTTAATTGTTCCAGAACAATGCTTCAGTAGTAATGCCAAAGCTGTGAAATACACAGCAATCAATTTTGCTTTTCCTGCTCTGTTTTTAACACACAGTGATAGCTCAGTAACAGCTTTGGCCCTTACTGCACCCATCCAGCTGTGGCTGGAGCATCCCTCTGCACGGGCTGGATTCCCACCAACAAGGAGAAACAACCAGGGCTCTCCTACCAGGCCAGCCCCAAACATATGGAATATGTGCAGAACACTTCTTCTTTTTGGTGTGGAGAGGAAGAGAGACAGTGTGAAGTCATTCAAGCGGAATGATAACTAAACCAAAGCCAGATCAAAGGAGTGAAGAAGAAAGACTGAAATGTGAAGCTGAAATATTTATTGCCTTCAAAACATCATTCCTATCCTGTCCCTGGGCACTTTAATATTTCGGAGTTGTTAGAAAGCATTCTAACTTGTTTCATCATTTCAAATAAATAAAGCCAAAAAATATAAAGCCAAGAAATAAATATAAAGTGTTCCCCAGTTTTAAGAATAAGATGAGCTTGTCTTTATGAGAAAAAAAGCACAAATCCACTTAAAAATTATTTACAGTTTGCATAATTTGAGATGTTAACAGTAAAAAGCTGGTCTGCATACCTGCAAGTAAGCTCCAACAATGGAAGCTATTTACAGTACAATTATTGTTTTGAACTATATACTTATGTTTTAAATAAATCATGAGATAACATTAGCTAACTAAATCACTCCTTAAAGCCATTAGTGAATTTGGAGCAAATATTACTCCACGTGTGAAGTATCATATTGAAATACGAATAATGCATTACACTCAAAATTAATGGCTCACAAATTAAGTAGACATTGGTTAAACACACTAATAATTATGATAAGTATTTCTCATTACAATAATGACAGGGCACTGTTGTGCTAGGTGCTGTGCAAACAGAATAAACAGCAACTGCCAAATGATGAATGTGATGTGGATTAAAAGGCTGGGCAAGTGTTGTAAATGTGGCTGGAAAGGAAAACTTGGTAATTTTGCTCCAGACTGCAGAAACTGCCTCCAAGATTTAGATCCACCACATATATGAAAGAGCACAGAGACTCAGTTATCAAGTGAGGAGGATTAGAACAGAGATTAAATAGTCACGGCTTTCCCATGCTGAGACCACAGCTAAACCTCAGCAAGGACAACATGGAGGGGAGAATTAGAGAGACAGGTGTAGATAGTGGCTTGGAAAAGGGGACACAAATCTGTAATTAAAAGGTGGCCCAAAAAGCCAGCACATACAGCAAAGAGATTCATGAGGTACCCAAAGAAGAGGAGCAGAGAAGGCAAAGATGGAGATCAGAGAACAGCACTGTGGCACTGAGAGCTGGGGGGCGAATAAAATAAACCATCCAAGGACAAACTATGTGAGAAATCACCAGGCACAGGACAGAGCCAGGCAAGGAGAATCACTTAACACTAACAAAGCACAGCCCAGGGGGTGTGAAGAGTGACGGAGCCAACAGTGGTTGGCAAACTGAAGATGCCGAGGATGAAGTGCCAGGATTAAGACTGTTAAGGAGGTACAAGGACTCAAAATTCATACTGTCCTTCTACTGACTTCAAGTGACTATTTCTATGGTTAAAATAATTGGTTAGTTAAGGATCCAAGTAATAATATTCAGTTGTAGTAGATAATAAAGATATTTAATTCTGGGGAACCATGAGTGTCTATTGGCTCATTGTTTTCCTCTTTCCAAGAGGAAACGGATTGTGACAATTTTCCTTAAAAGTACTGTTTCAATTACCAACTTCCATGAAGGTTGGCTGTATTGCTGCTGAAGCTGAAGGAATGTTGTACAAAGCACATGAAAAGTAAAAGCAAAATTAAGATTATCAAATGTAATTGAAGTAGAACGATCACAATCATCGAGCAACAACAAGGAACAAAGCTTTCGCTTGTACTATTTTGTAGACTTTTTCTAAGTGATCCAAAGGAGGTGACAGCCTGAAACATTTCATGCTTTTTAACAATCAGCAATGTAATTGAATCATCTATATGACTTGCTTTAACCAACTGAAAGCTTTTCTCATTTCAGTATTTTGGGCATTGTATAATCTTAAAATAAGAAAAGAAATAAGACATCTGAAAAGTACACTGATGTGAGAGGGAAGCTTTTGGAGTAACAAAGGAACTATTCTGCCATTAGTGTTGATTATTTGTATACTCTTTTAGTCAATGCGACCGTGATAATCCTAACTACATTAATTATTAGAATAGCAATTTACAGCAATTAATGAAGTGCTACAGCATGATACAGCAATGCTGTTCACCTCGCAAGGCAATACTTTTCATTTCATACTGTGTGCCATATCAAACCAGTTTCACAGCTGTTATCACTAAAAAGATGTCATGTGACAACTCTATAACTTGAGGGATGTAACAGTCCCAGAGCCAAGCATTAAAAATCAACTGTTACATTTTTTTTGTATAATTGGAGCCTTCCTTTCAATACATATTTCATTATTGCCACTAGGTCTCCAGAGAAATGGGGGGAAAGAAAATGAAAGGCTGTAAATAGTTAATAGAACACTTTATTTTTGCTTTTAAGTGAGACTATTAAACAAAGCTACCATATTTTTGAGCCCTCTGTTCATGCTCCACATTGTGGCCCCTAGAGCAAGGGTTAGGGAATGTTTACAATATGCTGGAAACTTTGACTGGGTTTACTCTAAAAGGTTTCAGATGCTCAAGCACAGCACCAAGTGGAGAACAGCTGCTTGGTTTTCCACAGATTCTTAAAGGAGGGAAAAAAAACCCAAAACAAAACAAAAAAAATTGCTCCAAACCAAAACCCACCCTATCAAAAAAACCCAGAGTTTTAAAGAGTAAAACTATATCCCAGCTCCTCAGTCTCATCACGTTACCACTGTTTTTAAACCACACACGTGGCTTTTTTCATCATATTGCAACTGCTGTAAGGAGACAACCCTCAACATTTTAATAAAAGATAATGATGAACATGAGTATAAACTCTTAACAATGCTCTTTTATTGCAACACTTGGAATTAAAGACAATGCCTGCTCATATTCCTTTAATTAATTCTGGCTTTAAATAGTAGTAACTTTTCAATTCTGACAAAAATTCTTTCCACACACAAATACTTCATTTTCAAGGAAAAATGGAATTAACTGCAGGAAAACAGCTACACTGAAGCAATTACCCTGAAAATATTAACAACAACAACAAGCAATTACTCAGAATTTGGATTCAACTTAGAGGAGCAAGAAAGCAAAAAAGAAATAAAAAATTAACTTGTTGTAAAAGCTATCAGCCCCTTTATTTCCTTATCATTGCATTGATAAGTCAGGCTGTTGTGTTTTGCTGTGTGCAGTGGCATTTCTGATGCACACCATTCCAAGAACCCCATACAAGAGGATCTGAAGTTTAAAATATACCTTAAAATATAAAGTTCTCAAAGGGCTTGGCAGAATCAAGCTGTAATCACAGCTTTTTTTCCAAAATGTAACTTGTGCATATTTTGAAAAGCCTAGATTTTACTTCTTTTCAAAATGTTGGGATTTAACAATTATGCAAATGTAAACTGCAAACAAATTAAATTATTTCCACGGCTATTTTATTCTACCTCCTCCTGCTAGCTCTCTTCACATGTTTATTTTTCCTTGCCTTCATCTGTTTCCCTCTTTATTGGGTCAGCAGCAGAATGATTGTTCACCATTTATTTCTCTCAAATCTATGAACCCTCACTTGTTTTACACTGTTCCTTTTGTGATATTAGAGAGAGAAGAAAAGTTAAATTAATACCATGGGAATTTTGCACCATATAAGCAACCTGAAGGACTAGAAGACCCTTACATAAAACTTCCTGTGCTAAAGTCTGATGATTTTTAGATGCTTCTGAATAAGGCAAGAAGAGCTTTTCAGCTCAAACAAGCCCAAGTCTTCACTTTGTGCATCAAAGAGAACCACACAATGAAAAATGAGTCATTGCCCTGTAATGTTTAAAAAAAAAGCTGTAGGAAAACACTCTGCAAAGGACAGCCTCACCCACTGCCCATCTTTGCCTTGTCCCCATTTCACCAGTGCAGGTGAACTGGGAGACCCCAGGCAGAACCAGCAGCTGCTGAGGTGGCCAGGCAGGCTCAGAATAGCAAAACCTTAATAAAATACTCGCGGTAGCATGAAAACAGAATGTCATAAACTCAGATCATCCCCCAGCACCAGGGCCTTGTGGAAATCAAAACGAGAGAAGATGGGAGAAGATGGGAGAAGATGGGAGAAGATGGGAGAAGATGGGAGAAGATGGGAGAAGATGGGAGAAGATGGCATCGCTGCCATCCAGGCATTTCCTGTCGCAGCCTGAGGCTCCAGGACAGTGCTAATTTCATTTAACTTCTGCTTTCAGCAAGGCTGATATCAAAGCCACCTTCTGAAGGCTTTACAGGTATCAATACCAAGTTTAAAACCACAGGAGAAGCCTGAGAATAGCTCCAGCTCCATGGATCTGGCTCAGTGTCAGGGAAGGAATGACCCAGAGTAACCAGATGACTGGCAAAGCACACCAGGAGATGACAAGTGAAGCTTTTTGAACAAAGAAATGACTGAGGTTTCAAGAAGAGCAACTGGTACCAACAAAAAACCTATTTCCTTCCCTAATGAGCATTTTTTCCACCTTGACTTAGGAAACACGAGTGCAAACACATTTTTATCAGCTATTTTTTGTGAGGCAAAACCTTGTAGCAGAAATAACTGTGCTACACACAAAAACTGAAATTTAAATTATAAGTGAGTACCACTGAACACCTGACAAAATCCCTGGAAATAGCAGCCCAGCATGGGGAAGCACAGGGCATTGCTGTCACACTGGAACAAGGAAAAGCAGTGGGAAAAGCTTTTTTAAGTCTGCAGTGAGAAATCAACTTCTTCTCCTTGACTCCCAAGTCAGAAACCACATGCATGTACACAAGTATATATGAGAAAAGAAAAGGCAAATCGTTCTCATTTCTGCATTTTACTGAACACCTGCAGGCACCACCTTCACACCACGTCGTGAGTGGAAAGATTTGGTCTGCCACCTAAAATAACCCCCAAAATACTGTGAGAACTGTCTGTGTGTGCTTTAAAAACTTCTGTGAAAACTACTGGGAAAATTTGCTACTAGACAGAAGTGACTTGGCTGGTTTCTAGAAAGTTTAGCAGTTTAGCCCCTCTTTCTTCCCCAGAGTTTTAAACAAGTTCAGACAAGGGGTAGAGAAGCCATGGAAAAAAAGAGGTGTTGGTAGTTCCTTATGTAAACAAATAATTTTATTAAGTGAGTCGGAATGAAGCAGCTGCTGAGCATTTGCTCTGTATCATCCCCACTTGCAAAGTGCTGAGATTTGGCTCCATAGACAGACTTGAAAAAAAAAAATAAAAAAGGCAAAAAGTGAGAGGGAGAAGGTTGTGGAGCACTGGAGTGGAGATGTGCAGGCATTCCTTGACACTGCAGTGTTTAACTACAGCATCTGCACCTGTACAGGGGCAGTTTCATTTCATTTCATTTCATTTCATTTCATTTCATTTCATTTCATTTCATTTCATTTCATTTCTCCTAATGTGACTTCTTAAAATTTGTTTCCTTCACACACAACAGAAGTGAAGAACAAGAACTCAGGCAATCTGTACTTCAGAAGCCTATGAAAATGTTATTTGTGTATGAGGCAAGCAAAGCAAAAAGCATTAAATCAGATCCCACAATTACCTCCAGTACATGAGAACTGTCACAACCTTTATCCTGAAGAATTCAACATGGCCTGCACTTCCTGTGAGGGTGACAGATGATCACAGCCTCAAACTATTCAGGATGTTTATTATTCAGTCCAAAATCTCTCAATATTGACCAACTTGATGTGTCTAGGCAGCCACAAAGGTGTTATCCCTGTCCCTGGAATTGTCCATGGCAGGTTGAATGGGGCTTGGAGCACCCTGGCACAGTGGAAGATGTCCTTGCCCATGGCAGGAGGTGCAATGGTGTGGGTTTTAAGGTCCCTTCCAACACAAACCATTCTGGGATTCTCTCATGACTCTGAAATTCAAGTGTCAAAACCAAACCTCCTCAAAACTGAGCTGGTGTTGTGGTTGTAATCTTCAATAAAATGGGGGATATTTCCCTACAGCAAATATGTATTCCTCATAGTAAGCTAAAAGCATCAAACAGTCTGCTACCAAAATATAAGCAGAAGCAAAATAAATAAGTTGGATGAATAAATACCAAATTCCACAGAACAAGACACAAGAGATGAGGCTGAGATCTGTTTAACAATATTGTGTAAACTCAGCGAGACCTTTTCTTTCTCTTCCATGCAATTTCTTCAGCAGCAAATGGGTACACATTTTTTTTTCTCATTTATTTTCTGTTTCATTCTACTCAGTTTGTACTGTGACAAATTATGTACCTCTATTTCCTACTCCTCACTGTGAGAGATAAGAACAGAGAGATTCAGCCTATTTGCAACCCACTCTCATGACACATTTTCTGCAACCAAACCACAGGGATTAGAGAAACAACCTTTCCCCCCAAGTAATTACAGAGAAGCTTTTCAAGAAAACTTTGGTCTTATAGAAATGCCATTTAAAGGACATTCTAGAAAAGCCCTTGCAGCACTTTACTTAGAGTGACTTTTGCTATTAGGCAATGCCTGTGACATGCACTGCAGAAGTAAACATAAATTTCATATCTACAAGTCACCACCACGAGTCAGGAGTGTTGGAGCAATTCTTTTGCAAAAGGTTTGCTTTTGATAGATATTTCTACCATGAATTTCAGAAGAAGAAAAAACCCTCAGAAAACTACATAAACCCCTATTCTGTATTGAAACTCTGGCAATACTACCTTTTTTTTTTTATTTCTGAAGTGTAAGATACTTTCAAAAATGTGGATTTTACTATTCCACACAATGTCTCAAATCACTTTCATTCTGCATCGGTGTGGATACGTTTGAAACAGCAGCAGCACTGTTTGCTGTCACAGCACTGGAAAAATAATGATAATAATAACAAAAATCCCCTAAAATGCCTGCCATTTCCCTTTCTGTGTGCTTGGAGCTCTGCAGCTCCTCAAAATATAATCCTGTGGCCATTTCAGAATCAAAGTGCATCCAGATCAAAGCACTTTATGAGAAATCACTGATGCACCTACTGGGTTCTGAGATGCAATTCCACAAGGCATCGTTTCTGTTGAAGATGCTGAACTGTATTTTCACCCAACTCAAGCAAGATGGGGTTGTTTTCTAAAGATTTACTGGGTCTGCCTTAGCCTGGAGTTACTTAATTTCATTCTGCAAGTAGTTGAAGAAATTCAGAAAAATGAAGCATTTTTACATAAGATATTGGATCTTATGGATCCATCTTAATAGGAAGGGATTTCTAAAAAGAAATAATTTTTGCAGCAATGGAAAAAACAAAGCCATAAGGAAGCCATCCATTTCTGCATCAATAAATATCACTGCTCCTTATCTATTACCTACTTGTATACCATAGAAAAGCACATATATGAAAAAATCTTATTATTGTCAAGACACACTGGTGCTAAATGAATGGCTTGAATTGCAGAAAGCCCTGCAGGATTGGCAGTTCCTCTGTCCTGGGAGTCTGTTCCATCCCTGGTCAGAAATGCAGAGGTCAGACCCAGAGCTGAAATCCCAACCAGCAGAATATGAGCTGGGCTGGACTAGGGCACTGCATTTCTGCAAATAACATCTTTTTAGGATCCTAAATCCATCCTCATGGGTCTGCCAACTTCTGTCTCCAGCCAGACAAAACACTTGAAAGCTAATTTTTATTTCTATTCAATTACTTATTAGCATTACTAATTTGATTATTAATCTTAAAATTAACCCCAAACCCCTGCTATAAAAAAATCAAAAGAGCAGTGGTATAGAGTTTTTTTAGAGCAAACTATCTACACAATTAAACATTTTCCACTTCAACTGGGAGAGGTATATATGAGTTAATATTAGAAATCTCTACATTATTTTCAACACCCTGGATCAAAAAAAATTAAATGTAAAGAAAAAAGCGTAAGAGAAACAAAGTGCCATGGAAGGCACATGGAAATGACCCTGGGAAAAAGACAGTATCAAAGAATATTCTCATTTAGAGGGGACCTACAGGAGCAGAAGCAGCTTTTGCTAGGAGAGACTTTGAAAACCATATAGGAATAGGTATCAGTGACTCGCTGTGGGGGAAACAACAGATGATTTTTAGCCTGTTGAACAGTCCTGGGGCTCTTCAATCCCAGGAGCTGACCCATCCCAGTTCTGGGCAAAGGATTCAGCCACAGGGAGCACAAGGCTGGGACTGAGCTCTGCCAGCATTGTTTTAATTCATGGCCCTTGGAGCATCACCAGCACTTTGGACTCTTAAAACTCGAGTCTTTCAAATCCCCACTCCAATTCCAAGCTATACCTAAGCTTAAATACAGCCAAGGAATATCTGAAATAACTGAGGCTGGCCTCAGCCCCTGCAAGAGCTCCTCAGGCCCCAAATCCCCAGCACCTCAGAGATCCTGCCTGGAGAGACTTTCCTCTGCACCCACGTGGGGATCAACCCTGAGCACCCATGGGGCTGCAAAGCCAGACTGGTTCTATTAGCATAAGTAAGTGCAAACTGACACATTATTTGAAAGATGTGGAAGAAAATTAATGCAACTTCATTATCAATAAATCAGATGGTAAAACAGTATAAGATTAAGTGCAGTTGATAACAGTTCAACCTCCCCAAAATTATAAATAATAGTCAGTGTAAAGAATTTAAAGATTAGAAGTTGGAGTTTTTATTAATGTCTGCAGTGATTTAAGATAGTCTCTATTTATGCCAAATACCTCAGAGATTATAGAAATAAAGAAATACAGACTTCAGCCCTGTCACTTTTATGGAATAAAAGTATCTTTACTTGCCTTTCCCAGCCTAGATAAGGTACATTGTGATTAAACTGAATACTTTCAGCAAATAACTTCTGGTTTGTTTCAGAATAATCTGTTTCCCCTAGAAATTACTTCCACAGCTTTGACTTTAAACTGGATTAACACATGGGAAGAATACATAATCAAAAAATGGAAGGAGAACAGCAAGAGTTATCTTGTCTTATGTGCATCTGCTGTACATAAACCACTCCCTTGCTCAGAGAACATCAAACTTGGTGCATCCTGATTAGCTGCTCATGGACAAAGTCAGCCAAAAAAAACTGTTCCAAGTTAGTTATTGAAAGCTGTTTGCTACAGAGTGCTTTTTCCAGCCTTAGATCCAGGTGAAGAACAAGTACTCTCACAAAGAAATGCTGTATCAAAGAGGAAAATCTGCATAAGACTTGTAATTTGTGTGTATAAAACATAAAATATAAAATCAGAAGCATCATCTACTGAATTAAAATATATTTGAAATAAATACACCTTTCAAATTTATTCTGTTTTCTAGAAGAGCCCAAAGCAACAAGTCTTTAGTTTTGATTATTTGCTTCCTTTGACCACACCCTAAATTGAACCTGGGTCCTTTTATTTGAGAGGGCAAGACCAGCTGACATCATTAACCTCAATTCTGTTTTATTCCCACTACTTAAAAGTCAACCAATTTGGGTGAGTTGGTTCTTATTTTAGTTTTTTCATTTTTCTGGCTGATTAGAGCCCTGAACATGCAGTTTTAAAACAGGGGAAAAAGTATAGGAGGGCAGTTAGATGGGATAAAGCATAAGTTTATTCAATAAATAAATATGAATAAATATTTTAAAATACCAGGAATGGTTCAACAATTATTCCATATTCACTTACATCAGAGCCTGCTCCAGGTGGCGAATTTTTTTTTGAGCATCCCCTCTTTCTTTATCCAGATCATTCTGAATGCCATGAATCTGCCATTTAAGGAAAAAACCACCAGATATATTTTAGCCAAAACAATCTCTGCAGAGCTCCTACTCACCAATTTGTGACCACCCAACGTGAATCACTTCTGATCAATCCTTACAATAAAAATATCAAACATAATTACCTTACAGAAAAATCCTAAAGAATAATAATAATAATAATACAAGAATTAGCAATAATAATCCTAAAAATAGTTACAAAACCCATTTAATTTGGCAACTTCCTAGGCATGGTTCAAACCAGGTGTTTTTGTAATGTTTTTTGCCAAGGGCAGGTTAAGTGCAAGAGTTTGCACATAATCCAAAAGTTGTATTGCTTTAGAATTGCTCAAGGAACAACGTGGGGATGGGACATACAGGAAATCCTTCATCCACCTACAGTCATTTGTAATGTTCCAGGCTGTTAAGACACTACAATAAAGAAAAATGTCCTTTACTAAGTGTGCAGGCCAGTGAAAAAACCAATTCAGAGATTCTTTGCTGGGAGCAGTTCCATGGAGCTGATCACTCCTGGAACACTGAGCTGGGTTCCAAGAACCCCCAAATCCATGAGCTGCCTACCAGAGAATAAGGAAGCTATTGCCAAAGCTGGTAAAATTCTATATATTCAACAGGTGGCTTGGGAATGGCTCTCAGGAATAATCTGTCACTCTTCTGATGCTGAGCTTGATGTTTGGAAAACAAGCAGTAGATTATTTATAAAAAGCAGGTGTTTCCTTGGCTTGTAAAGCCATTTAGCCTAACTGGTTCCTGATCCAGCAGATAAGCACATTTAATCAAACAGTGACATTTAAGGTTCCTACCTATGATTTGTTTGATGTTTAAGTATCCTCAGAGGCAACAGCCACTGCAGACTCATAAAGATTATTAGATAATGGGTAGGTTTTTAAGTGAACAGATTGCAGCAGAGACTTCACGATTCCTTTACTTGTTTTACTATTTTATGGGCCAATCCATCCTGGTTTATGGATTTATATCCATAGATTATTCACAGGTATTTTTCTTCTCAACCTTTCTCAAAGATTTGAGTTTGAAAACAGTTACACCAGAATTTATGAACAAACTGCTGTCAAGGTATCTATAAAAAGTAAGGCTCTGCTTCCTTGTTTACTGATGCAGAATTCCAACTTCCCTTCCTGGGCTCACTGGTTGGAGGCACTGCTGACACCCTCTCAGCCCATGCTTAGAATCTTTCTCCCAGAAGATCCTCAAACCTCAGTCAAATGGTGCCAATATATTTTTATTTTGGCCGGCAAATCAGTCCAATCCTGGATTTTTCTTGAGTTCAACACTTATAAAACCCACGACTTGACTAAAAAGACAACTGTAAGCTAGGTTTAAGCCAAGGCAGATCCTGGAACAAAGAATGTTTTGACTTCAAGTCAGCAGAAGGAGCTAACTCAAACCAAAACCTCTCTACAATTCATGTCACAAGTGCTATTACCAAGTGACAAGTAGCTGGGATCACAATCCATGATTTTATGCTATAAATTTGCCACATTTGGCAATGACGTGTTTGAGTAACACATCTTTTCAATTAAACAGGCATCTAAGGCACCCTCTGGCTGCACATGAGTTGCACATATAATGTCACTAAAATTGAAGTTTAATTTGAAGCCTATTGATGTTCTGAGTCTAAAAGAGCAGGCAGGATTTGCAAAGTGCTTTAAGATGAAGTGTTTCTGACGAAAATTACATATTTTACTTCAAGTTTCTAATGTAAAAACAATGCCTGTTGACAATATCTAGAGAACACGTGGAGAAGGATGGAATAGAGATATTCTGGGGGACAAGGAGTATGGGAGAACACATGAGCAGGGGTCAGGCCAGGTTTCATCCAGTTCATTAGCCTTTCAATAACAGCAGCTGTCATCATGAGCAGTGTACACACACAGGACAGGCTTCCAGGGGCACTTTTTTGGGAACGCCATCCCAGCCTCCATCCCTTGGCAACAGGTTCCTAAAATCAGAGGGGATATCCCCGTCCTTAAGCAGCTTAAAATCTTCCTTGGTTTTGTCCAATTATTTTGCAAAACTTATGAAGTGCTTGGATTCCCAAATTTACTATTTGGGGGTTTCAAAATTTAAACCTTTAAGTCCTGTACAGAGTAAAACTGGAGGTGTGCAGAAGATGGGAAATTTTCCTGGAAATATTACCTGTTTCTCATATGCATGCTGCATGTGAAGCTTGTCCTGCTGAACCTTGTATTCTTGATCCTGCAGAGGAAAAGATGTGCATTCTAAATAAACTAATTTCTTTTTTCTTCCATTTCAGAGCATTCAGCAAACACAGACATTAGCTATCATATAAAACAGTCCAAAAAAAAATACTTTATATCATCATGAAAAAATGTTCAGACATCGAAAAAAATTTAACCAACACCAAATAACACAACTATCTCAAAAGTCATGATTCATGTTTGCTAAAGAGAAACAGCAACTTGTTCTCCTGAGCTATTAAAATGCCATTCTGTACTATATCAACTGTGAAATGAAAGACATTGGAAGCAAAGTAGATGCCAAAACTCAACCAGAACTGATACATGATACAGATGTGGAACTCATTACACTGAGATAGAAGGATTAATTTAAATGCCTACAGGAAGACAGAATATTGAACTGAACTATTAAACAGTGCAAATTAAAAACAATTTTGAAACTTTAAAAATGTTTACAGTTTACGAGGAAAAAAAGATATTCATCATTCTTTGACAGGCTTCTTTGTAATGCACCAATACAGATTTAAACTCTTTTATTTAACACGTGATCTACAAGAAACAACCAGAAAACTGTTTAAATTCTGCTCTTACCTCTCTTTTAGCCACACTTTTTAAATCAACCTTTAACCATATGTGACATTTCATATATTGCCATTAATAAAGCTGAAACAAGCAGGCATGGTATACAGAAATACATTTAAAGATGGATATCAAAACATTTAAATCATCAAATAAAGTAAAGAGAAATAAAGTCAGGGCTCACCCTCAGCTGTTGCTGCCTTTGATGTTCAGAGTCCTGCAACTGTTGTTTCAACAGAGCCATTCCATGCTGTAATTCTGCAATCACATCAGATGTCTGCTGGGATTTAAAAGAAAA